>NW_027499660.1:0-94776 GCF_021521415.1 Bidens hawaiensis | reverse complement strand
CACATATAAATAGACATTGAATAAATTCGATAATAAAATAAGTTTATATATATAAGGCCATGAGGTATACTTTAACTTCTCTTAAATTCACATAAGCACCACATTATTTATTTTTCTCTCTTTCACTTCATATCGCCCAAAGGAAATGGTTTAATCCATAACTAATAACAAATCAGTTAGTAATTAATACATAATTAATACATATTGTTCATTTTAACCCGTAAAAAGCATAATCCATGGGCCTTTTTAACAAACTTAACGCTAGTGATGAGCGGTTTAATGCATATTTAAAGTGTTATATCATTTTAACTTATGTTGGGCGTTAGGGTATACCCTATGACCTAAGAAACTTCGTTATGTATATGTATATGAGTAATTTATTTTCTAAATGTGGTTAATGTGTAATGTTCAAATTTCGGCTGAACAAGTCAACAAAAGTCAGAAGTCAACACTCAACCGGAAAAGGACATCTAAAGAAAGAGGATCTGACACATTATATGTCTGAACATGGAGGATATTTCCTACGAAGCTTACAACTATGTTTTTCTTCTATATTTTTTACTTCTTTTTTTTCATTTATTTAAGGAATGTTTATTCTTTTAGGAATTATAAATTAAACATGTCAACTTCTTAAAGTCACTAAAAGTATAATTAATTAATTATAGTTCACAATTAAGTAAAATGGTTTAATAATGACACACATATCTTTAAATAATTAAAATATAGACAAATTTTTTTCACACTTAATATCTTACTAATATATTAAAGCAAGATAATTCTCTTCGTATGTTCTTATTCTAGCTTATTCACAAAGGATTCCATGTAACCACACTTTCATATCAATAATTTTCACATATTCACAATTATTTTTAATCCACTAAATTATAATAAGAATTCCAATTTAATTCAATTAATTCTACAATTAAATCTATTTATTCAAATTAATGCAATTAACTCCATGATTAAGTCTATTTATTCTAATTAATAACCACATTGTCAATGATTTAATTTACTCTTGAGGAAAAAAGAAGAGCCGGTGAATGACAATCAAACCGAATGTTCTTTAAGTTTTATTTATTTATTTATTAAGAAATGACATGAAAAATGCTATAAAAATATAGATATCTCTGAAAATTATTTATAAAAAACACTCTAAAAGAAAAAAGAAAAAAATTTTCTTTAGAACAATTAGGAACATTTAAAAAAAATAAATAAAGCTGTTTATAAAAAAATTTTCGAAAACTTAATGTGATACAGTTTAAAATTGGTATGCATTTGTAAACTTAGTTTTCAACTAATATTACAAAATCTTTTACTAATATGTGTTTTTTATTTTTTTCAGGTCTAATGGTTCATTTATGTTATATTATTTCTTATTCATTGCATTGTTTATTTATAAAGTATTTTCTTCTTTATGTTATAGATATAGTTTAACATCTTTTGTAACATCTGAGGGTAAAAAACTTATGTCAAATATTTGTGTTGACTGAATGCATAGTTTATATTTTATATTGTTTGTTGATAAGTTTTCCATCAGTGTGTAACACGTGTTATTATCCTAGTTTTATAATATGAGAAAAGAAAACAATCACATGAAGAGCATTAATGGATTTTTCATTCAATCCTCCCAACTAATTTTAATTTTTTGATTCCTATAACCAAACCATAAAGACGAAAGATTAACTATAGATTCAAAAATACTTTCCATAGGAGTTGTGTTGCTCTTGACGTGCTGTCATTTCTATAACACCAAATAACCCACCACATTATCGCCTCAGCCAATTTTCTCGTCTCCTTTTGTGAGTAAAAGATTTAAGAAAGATAATTTTAAAGAAAGTAAATAGTCTCAATCTGTCCATCTGATTTATTATAGTCACGTGCTAAAAAATAAGAAGACGATGGCTGATGTAATGATCCCCGAGTCTGGCTCTAAAATGGATAGAATTTTGCTATATATACTTTAGATACAATGTTAGAATTTACTTAGATAATTATACTTTTTATTTAATAAATACATTGTAGTTGTACCCAATGTTATAGTACTCTTGATACATATTACAAAACAATGGTATATAGTAGTTCCAGTTCAGATTTATTTTCTCAGTTTGAAATAGGGGAAACTTGGGTAGGAATGTAGGCTGTTAGTATTACGGCAAGAGTTGAATGATTGCATTTTACATTGAAGTATGCTGGTCTTCAAGAAACATATGGATGAGAATAATCAGTGGACATCATCAATAATGAATGAGTATTACATAGAACAAGTCGAGTTGTTGTGTTTTCCTTGACGAGTTGATGCTGACCGTGAATGCGTTGTGTTGCATTCCCCAACAAGGTCAAGATTGCAAGTAAGGTAATCAAACGTTTGATAGGAGTTCGTTTTTGTCCGTTAGTTTAATAAATTAACGAACATGAAGGAGTATTGTTTGATTACCTAAGTGAACGAACATAGACAAAGGTCATGTTCGATTCAATTATTTTCGTGAACGTTCGATATTGTATTCGTTTACGTCCATTTCGTTCATGCTTTTTTTTGTTTTTTTATCACTAAATGTTTCTAGTACTTCTTAATAATTGTTCTGGTCTTAATCTTTAGAGTATTCGCATCTTCTCCATCATCTTTCACCTTATAATTCAATAAAAGAATTATACTTTTTAAAATTTATCTCCCGTTTAAAAAAAAATTTCTCACATCCTACCTACCATCTATCTTTATATCACATTTTGTTATTGTCTTTATTCTTTTTATTGTTTATTTCTAGTTTTTTAATATATATGTGTGAATGCATGCATGTAGGGGTGTGAGAGAGATGATATAAGGGTGAATAGTTGCTTTTGTTATATTTGGTTGCTTCTCTCTTTTTTTATTTTCTTTTCTTTTTTTTTTCCTTATCTTTTCCGATAAAAAAGCACATGCAATGATTATTTTTAATGCTAGTCATGTAATTTGTTACTGTAACAAAAACTTCAACCAATTCTAACAATTTTAAAGTTAATAACTCAGATGGTACATGTGGTATTTTGGTTTTGGTCTCTAGTTAAAAAATTACTTCTTTCTCGGGCAGACCTACATAGTAGGTATCTAGTTTACGGGAATCCACTAAGCTCAGATTTTTAACGAAATGCCTACATAAAAAATTGAAGTAAACCCATAAATCTAGTGGTTAAGACTTTGCTTTATTACTTGATGAACCAAAACATTTAGGCCTGCAAGTGCAATAAGCTGGAGATTTTAAACCGGTTAACTTAGTAAAGATGGAAGATTGCCATACTCTAAACTCATACAAAACAGTGGATTACAATATTACCCTTTGACCCAGTTAAGATTATTAAGGAGCGTCGCATGATTAGTGATTTATCAGTCAACTAACTTCCTGTTTTTTTGGTTAACTTCACTCTAATGTTTGCAGTTTTTCTTTGGTTTCTTAGAATACACTACATCAGAAAAGCTTCATCTATTCTTTTTGGTCCATGGTTAGCTTTAAGGCTGTTATTATTTAAATAGATTAATCGTTTTAATACTTCTTTGTAAATTTACATGTGCTACTTTTTTGTTAAAACCTATTCCGACTTGAAACAAATATTCCATATTCTAAAACTTAACGCACTCGACCGGCTCAACCCGTTTTGCCCCATATAATCACTTGTCTATACTATAAAGGCCCCAATCTTAGGATTACCAGACCCAAACCATACTGAATTTGTTTTTGTACGGTTTTTATTAAAATTGTAGCATTTAAAGAAAGTGAATCCACTGGAAAGAAAATGGACCTTTCATCCAATAGTTTACAGGTTTGCAACATATGCGGTCTCCAATTTGGACGACCGTCTATTTTGGGCATTAAGTAGCCCCATGTGCTCTCCATGTGAGGGCATATTAGCCTTGTGTGCCTAAATGACAAACAAACCACACTGACAAAGTGGTTATGTTGTAATGCAAAGGGAAAGAAAGACGCGCAGAAATTATCAACGACTACAACAAAACAAAAACGTTGGAAACCAAAAAAAATACTTGCTTAGCCAAAGGACCGCCGAAGATAGAATCGGAAAAGAGTAAGTAGCAGCCGAGATCATGCAGGGGGGGGGGGGGGTTCTTCACCACCCCATGCTTATAGTGAACAACTGAACATAAGTCCGTGGGATTCACATTCATGCCCTTTAACTCTACTTTATCCCGTTTCATTTCATCTCACCCTAAAGAAATGGTTTAACCATGTTTAACACCCCTTAATTAATGTTAAAACAATTCTTAAATTATTATGTGGGAGTATAGAAGATTCCGAAGCCCATTAACACTTAAACACACCTTACCTTTAACATCCCTTAATCCATGAAGGGAGTGGTGTCCCACTCGTTAACCTTTGCCAAATCAACCTTAACGCTCTGGGTTAAGGTATACTTTGGGCCTAAGGATTACAATTCAACGGTTTAAGTGTTTTAACATCAAGATTTAAGAGTTTTGCAACATTGGTGGTCCCTAAAAAAGGTAATTATATTTATAGCTTTGCTTTTGTTGATGATCCCTTGTTCAACCAAGGCTGCGACTATGATTTGTGTTTGAAAAGGATGCAAGTTGTACATAATGCATTCACCATTGCATGTTACAAACCACTTTCCTTGCCATATGCGATCAAGGGGGCCTATCTTTCATAAGTCATAACTAATGCCTAATGGTTAGAAGAAGCACGTGACTGTGGTTCAATGTACTAGAAAATATTTCATGTAATTATTTTTTAACCTTATTGGAAATAAACGAATCTATGTATCCACAACATGCGATCCCAATAATGTATAATTTTTCTACAACGGTGACATGGTCTCCAACTCCCTCCATATGCGATGTTATACTTAATACATATACAATGACGGAACCCACCGACACCTATGAAAAGATATGTATACTGTATATAAAATCAAAACTCGAGACACCTTAACTATTTTAACAAAGGCACCCACAAACGATCTAACAAAGGGTAATATCAAAAGCGATGCATGCTTAAGTGGCTAATCAGTTTTTTCTATAACATTCATTCCAAGCGAGATTAATGGTTCAATTTTACTTCTTGTTTTTATCCTTTGAAACGCGATTAATTTATTCTTTCATAAGATGTTAAATTGTTTTAATTCATTTCTAAATACCATATAATCTTTATATTTTATTAGGGATGAGCAAATTCGGTATTAATTGGTATCGATTGGTACTGATACTGGTACCAAAATCGTTACCGAATTGTTACCAAAGTTTTGAGTTTCGGGATTGATACGGTACGGTATTTCCTGAATTTTTGCCTTCAATACCGATATCAAATCGAATATTTCGGTACCGGTGCGGTACCGAGCTCATCCTTATATTTAATTATGTGCTTTTATATTAAAACTCCATTAATTTCTTAATACTGTTCTTTTAGTTATATACTCCTATTTTGTTATTATCATCGTTTTATAATCTATCCGATTATTATGGATTGTCGTTAATATAAAACGATTTTATAAAAGTTCAAACTTTCGAATTAGTTGGGTTGAGTTATTCTACAAATGCCAACAAAAATGAGAAGTGTGAGAAGCCATAGTTGATTGACATGTGTCAAGTGGGGACCAAAGGTAAAAGGGTATAAAAGTAATAATACATATTTTCTTTCTCTACATGTGAGTCATGTCAATTCATCCATTATTTTAAAACGTCCATAACTTTTTCATGCAACATTATTTTTAAAAAAAATCACCATAATAACAAGCGTTTTTTTATCTTTAATATGAGTATGACTTTGTTATATAAAAATTTAAAAAAAAATTACGTCATTGTGTTTTTTCGTCGTTGTGTCTTTCTGTTTGTTATTATGTTTTTTTCGTCATTGTGTCTTTCAAATCATCATTGTATTTTTTTTTTAAATTCTAATAATATGGTTGTGTAATAATAATACGTAAATGTAATGATAAAATAACAACAAATTATCTAATATATAAAACACAATGATGAATACATATAACACAATGACCTAAAATGTAAAACACAATGGTGAATACATACAACACAATGACCTGAAACGTAAAACACAATGGAAACTACATATTACACAATGGCATGAACATAATACACAATGATAAGTAGTAATACAAACGATGAGCACAAAGACACAATGACAAACAAAAAGACACAATGACGTAATCTTTGTTTTAATTGCTATATTTAATATGAGTATCAATTGATAACACAATGACCAAAATCTATAACACAGTGCATAGAAAAACCCAATTAAAAGTTATAATGAATAATCAATAACACAATATAAAAAACCCACTAATTTTTTTTATTTTTATATAACAATATGATACTCATATTAAAGATAAAAAAACGCTTGTTATTATGGTGAAATTTTTTTAAAAAAAATAACATTGCATGAAAAAGTTATGAACGTTTTAAAATCGTATGGGAATTGGCATGTGCTTTGCATGTGAAAAGAGAAAATCAACAAAAGTGAGTTATTACTTTTATGTCATTTTCATCAATTTATTTTCTTAAATTAATCTCCACCATTCAAATTTAAGATCAATGAATTAAATTTATTTTCACCTTCTCACCCTTCTCATTTTTATTCGCCTTTTTATTTTAACTTTACCCTACTTATTTCATTTAAAAAGAAGGTTGCTATTTTTCATGCTAAAATGACATGGGTTTACCAAAAAAAGATAATAATTAAAAATTTTAAATTTGAATAACGATAGTTTTGAGTTTCCAAAAGAATCAGACCCGATCCAGTTGCTTCCCATAAATGAAAATACATAGGTAGGTAGATAGCCTATTACACAAACAAACATCAAGTCCTATCGCCCACGTTATATATTAGGCTGAGGGGTGTGGGGGGTTCTAACGGGGGGCGCGAGCGGGGGCTCCAGCCAATAATATTGTGACGTGTGGCAGAGAGAAAAACTGGATAAGATGGGTGTTGGAGCCCCCGCTGGAGCCCCTGACCCTGGTGTGGAGGGGCTCCAGCAGGGGCTCCAGCGGATTTTTTTTTTATTTTTTTATAAATATATTCAAAAAACGTATTATTAAAAAAACTCATAAATTATTAAAAAAAACACACATTAAAAAAAAGTTTGAAAGATGGGTTGATTTTGGGTTTTTTTTTGAAGTTGTGGTAATTGTTTTATGTGATTTTGGGTGTGGTAATTGTTTTAGGTGATATTGGGTTTTTTTATATATGAGCCCAACGGCTCATTTCTGTACTCCCAACGGCTATTTCACGTCTCCCAATGTCCCTTTACGCCCTACAGGTCCCGCGAACCACCTTGCGCCTGCTTTGAATTCCGTGCTCGCGCCCCTCTCGCGCCCCGGTGGTGTGGTGCTCGCGCCTGGGGGCGCGAGCGGAGGGGCTCTCGCGCCCCCGCTGAAGCCCCACACCCCTCAGCCTTAGACAATAATAAGTCTGTCAAATACGACTTTTGGGTCGTGTGTTTCCACTGTGTTTACATAACCGGGCATGGCTAATTAATTACATACTTTATGAACATATCCGAATTAAATAATATAAACTTTATAAATTACTCTTTAATTAAGAAATTACCTGGAAGTATAAGAAAACATCTTGATTTCATTATCAACTTATCAGCATCGATCACCCAAAACTTTTGAATTCACACAATTGATAAATCGTTATCTACTTATCAACATCCTGCATTACTTTTGTTTCCACTGTGTTTACATAACCGGGCATGGCTAATTAATTACATACTTTATGAACATATCCGAATTAAATAATATAAACTTTATAAATTACTCTTTAATTAAGAAATTACCTGGAAGTATAAGAAAACATCTTGATTTCATTATCAACTTATCAGCATCGATCACCCAAAACTTTTGAATTCACACAATTGATAAATCGTTATCTACTTATCAACATCCTGCATTACTTTTGTTTCCACTGTGTTTACATAACCGGGCATGGCTAATTAATTACATACTTTATGAACATATCCGAATTAAATAATATAAACTTTATAAATTACTCTTTAATTAAGAAATTACCTGGAAGTATAAGAAAACATCTTGATTTCATTATCAACTTATCAGCATCGATCACCCAAAACTTTTGAATTCACACAATTGATAAATCGTTATCTACTTATCAACATCCTGCATTACTTTTGTTTCCACTGTGTTTACATAACCGGGCATGGCTAATTAATTACATACTTTATGAACATATCCGAATTAAATAATATAAACTTTATAAATTACTCTTTAATTAAGAAATTACCTGGAAGTATAAGAAAACATCTTGATTTCATTATCAACTTATCAGCATCGATCACCCAAAACTTTTGAATTCACACAATTGATAAATCGTTATCTACTTATCAACATCCTGCATTACTTTTGTTTCCACTGTGTTTACATAACCGGGCATGGCTAATTAATTACATACTTTATGAACATATCCGAATTAAATAATATAAACTTTATAAATTACTCTTTAATTAAGAAATTACCTGGAAGTATAAGAAAACATCTTGATTTCATTATCAACTTATCAGCATCGATCACCCAAAACTTTTGAATTCACACAATTGATAAATCATTATCTACTTATCAACATCCTGCATTACTTTTGTTTCCACTGTGTTTACATAACCGGGCATGGCTAATTAATTACATACTTTATGAACATATCCGAATTAAATAATATAAACTTTATAAATTACTCTTTAATTAAGAAATTACCTGGAAGTATAAGAAAACATCTTGATTTCATTATCAACTTATCAGCATCGATCACCCAAAACTTTTGAATTCACACAATTGATAAATCGTTATCTACTTATCAACATCCTGCATTACTTTTGTTTCCACTGTGTTTACATAACCGGGCATGGCTAATTAATTACATACTTTATGAACATATCCGAATTAAATAATATAAACTTTATAAATTACTCTTTAATTAAGAAATTACCTGGAAGTATAAGAAAACATCTTGATTTCATTATCAACTTATCAGCATCGATCACCCAAAACTTTTGAATTCACACAATTGATAAATCGTTATCTACTTATCAACATCCTGCATTACTTTTGTTTCCACTGTGTTTACATAACCGGGCATGGCTAATTAATTACATACTTTATGAACATATCCGAATTAAATAATATAAACTTTATAAATTACTCTTTAATTAAGAAATTACCTGGAAGTATAAGAAAACATCTTGATTTCATTATCAACTTATCAGCATCGATCACCCAAAACTTTTGAATTCACACAATTGATAAATCGTTATCTACTTATCAACATCCTGCATTACTTTTGTTTCCACTGTGTTTACATAACCGGGCATGGCTAATTAATTACATACTTTATGAACATATCCGAATTAAATAATATAAACTTTATAAATTACTCTTTAATTAAGAAATTACCTGGAAGTATAAGAAAACATCTTGATTTCATTATCAACTTATCAGCATCGATCACCCAAAACTTTTGAATTCACACAATTGATAAATCGTTATCTACTTATCAACATCCTGCATTACTTTTGTTTCCACTGTGTTTACATAACCGGGCATGGCTAATTAATTACATACTTTATGAACATATCCGAATTAAATAATATAAACTTTATAAATTACTCTTTAATTAAGAAATTACCTGGAAGTATAAGAAAACATCTTGATTTCATTATCAACTTATCAGCATCGATCACCCAAAACTTTTGAATTCACACAACTGATAAATCTTTATCTACTTATCAACATCCTGCATTACTTTTGTTTCCACTGTGTTTACATAACCGGGCATGGCTAATTAATTACATACTTTATGAACATATCCGAATTAAATAATATAAACTTTATAAATTACTCTTTAATTAAGAAATTACCTGGAAGTATAAGAAAACATCTTGATTTCATTATCAACTTATCAGCATCGATCACCCAAAACTTTTGAATTCACACACAATTGATAAATCGTTATCTACTTATCAACATCCTGCATTACTTTTGAATTCAAACACAATTTATAGCGACGCTCATACTTTTCCAATTGCTTTTTACGTGTGTGTTCTACAAAGGAAAAAAGAGACAAATAGCAACAATTTTATATTTTTGTCAAAGCCTCTTTTGGATGCACAGTGGAACATGCATCAACCACGTGTGATCCTTTTTATTTTTATGACGTTATCACTTGTTTCTTTATATAACTATAAACTTCATTTATACTCACCTCTTAGGCTGAGGGGTGTGGGGCTTCAGCGGGGGCGCGAGAGCCCCTCCGCTCGCGCCCCCAGGGCGCGAGCACGGAATTCAAAGCAGGCGCAAGGTGGTTCGCGGGACCTGTAGGCGTAAAGGGACGTTGAGAGACGTGAAAGAGCCGTTGGGACATGAGAAATGAGCCGTTGGGCTCTTTAATTTAATAAAAAAAAAGTGTTCTTCCTATATATAAACCCAAGATCACATAAAACAATTACCACACCCAAAATCACATAAAACAATTACCACAACTTCAAAAAAAAACCCAAAATCAACCCATCTTCCAAACTTTTTTTTAAAAACATGTCTGGAAATTGGTACCCAAACCTAGATTCAGATTATAGTTACGACGATTTATGGTCGTCACCGAAGAAGAAGAATAATGTTTTTTTAGTACTTTATTTTTTTTTTATTTTTAGATATTAATGTGTTTTTTTTAATGTGTGTTTTTTTTAATAATTTATGAGTTTTTTTAATAATACGTTTTTTGAATATATTTATAAAAAAATAAAAAAAAAAATCCGCTGGAGCCCCTCCACACCAGGGCCAGGGGCTCCAGCGGGGGCTCCAACACCCATCTTATCCAGTTTCTCTCTCTGCCACACGTCACAATATTATTGGCTGGAGCCCCCACTCGCGCCCCCCGTGAGAGCCCCCACACCCCTCAGCCTTATAATAATAGTAAACTCACATACTATTCATATAAAGCATATTATTGCTGATGGGATTGTTGATAGGGTTGGTGGCTCAGTAGTAAAATCCTTTAAACATCTGAATTTAAGAAGAGAGATCTTGAGTTTAAGTCTCACAAACAACAAAATTTATAAGAAATTTGTAGTTCAAAAAAATATATATAAAAAGTATGTTATTTCTTTCACATACATCAAGTAATTTTCATTATAGGGTAATAATTAAATTCTATTAAAAGATTAAAAAATATTGTAATACGTATTAGCCATACATAAGGTAGGGCGATCATGGAAAGGACACTGATCATGGGGTGTCCACGACCACAACACTATGTGTCAGCACTCTATGGCGTGGCCGTCAGTACACTGATCATGATCTCTTCACAACGTGAACGTGAGGTTGACAAAAAAAATGTTTTTTATAATATTACACTTTACCATCACTTTTCTTTATAAAAAACTATTCTAATACACTTAATTTGATTTTTCTCAAATAACATGTGCTCATTAATTATTAAGAAAAGAAAACTAAATACATAGTCTTGTCTATCTTTTTTTTTTTTTTTTAATATTCTGATAAAAAAATTTAAGAAAAATAAAGTTGTTTTAAAAAAAACAACCATCTTTACTCTTGCAAGCAGCTTTAACACGCGTTTGAGTTGACATTTCGTGACAACTAACTGGTTATAAATAATTAATGATGTCTGTTTAAAATAATTAACATAATGCATAAAAAACTTTGAAAAAGACCACACTAATACATGCTATTACATATGTTTAGTGATAGTGAAACTCTTCATACATATATAGCCCCCATGTCTCGACATTTTCACTAATATTACGGTAGTGGTTAGTGTGGATGTATGAGAGGTGGAATGAAATAGACCGTTGAGAGGGAATAAAAAATATGTTTTGTTGGTCAATGAAATTGAATTATCTATTACCATTCCCTCTAAAACACCTCAAGATTGTGTTTGGTATTTAGGAAAAAGAGGTGAAATGGAATAGACAATTACGAATGAATAGTAAAAGATTAAAAGAGTGTTTGGTTGGTTAATGGAATGAAATCACATACTATATCTTCCAACTAAAACACCCCAAGCTTATTCCATCTTATCGTCCACTCATTAATCCAAATCAAACATACATCAAATTTTTAGAAAGAAAAGTCCCAAAATAGCCCTTTTTAGAAAGAAATGTCCCAAAATAGCCCTTTTTTCCTCAAAATCTTATATAATTTAGACTGTCAAGACGCATTGAGAATAGATAAAATAAAGACTAGATTTTGAAAGAAAGTCAGGTAAAAGACGAGATTTGAGGAAATAATGCCGTGCAAGTCCAAATTATTTGTAATCTTGGAGCAAAAGTCCATATTTTTCCAAATCTTTTTTATTCAAAAAACCGTCTTGAGAGACTGTTCTTTTATGTTTCCTACCTTCCCGTTCATATTTTCAAATTATTAGAAAAATATATTTTTACAATTATACCCCTTAACTACCACCACCACCTTGAACCACCACCATCACCGACGCCGTCGTCGGCCCCACCCCATCACCACCACCGTCCTTTCGAATGCCGTTCCGATTCCGGCATCTCCGGTGCCATTCTGCGCCCCGACGACAATGGAGTTGACTGTTGGAGTACACAGTTACCTTACTCCTAAACTTAACCCTAATTTCAACAACTCGTCATCTTTACTCAGAACCCAACTGCCTGTTGCTCGCAAATTTTCTTCTTATTCATTTTCAACCATCAAGTGTCCATCTTTTTCGCGTTCAACAAGAAACCCACTTGGCAGTTTCATCAAATGCTCTGTTACCGAAGCTGAGGCAACTGATACTACCACTGGTAAATTTCTTGATTAATTGGTTTTAATGACATTATTTTTATTGTTTTTAAGGTTCTTTAACTTGTAGTTAGTCTAAAGTTGCATAGCTTTGCATAGTTGTGAAATTTGCATATGTTTCTAGAGGTATCGGAACGGCGCCGGAGATGCCGGAATCGGAACAGCATTCGAAAGGATGGTGGTGGTGATGGGGTGGGGCCAACGACGGCGTCGGTGATGGTGGTGGTAGTTAAGGGGTATAATTGTAAAAAATATATTTTTCTAATAATTTGAAAATATGGACGGGAAAGGTAGAAAATATAAAAAAACAGTCTCTCAATACGGTTTTTTGAATAAAAAAGATCTGGAAAAATATGGACTTTTGCTCCAAGATTACAAATAATTTGGACTTGCACGACATTATTTTCCCAAATCTCGTCTTTTACCTGACTTTCTTTCAAAATCTAGTCTTTATTTTATCTATTCCCAATGCGTCTTGACAGTCCAAATTATAAAAAATTTTGAGAAAAAAAGGGTTATTTTGGAACTTCTCTCTCTAAAAGGGGCTATTTTGGGAATTTTTCCCAAATTTATTTCACCCCCCCACCCACACCCACACCCACTTTTTTTTTTTTTTTGTCTTTTTCATTTTATTCACTTACACCCAACACCACACCCTCCTCCCACCACCACCATCACCCAGCGCCGCCACCCACTGCCACTACCGCCCCCAACCATCACCGCCGCCACCCACTACTACTCCCATCACCATTCACTATCAATTTTATTTTATTCCTTCGTATTTTTCTGCCTTTCAAACAACACAAAATAATGATTTTTTCCATTTTCATATGGTAACCAAACATTTCAATGAAATGATAATGATCCATTGCATTCATTGTCAATTCCATTACTCCATTCATTTCATTCACTCATTCATTCCATTGACACATACCAAACAGACATTGTTACTTACTATTGCCTCTTGTGTTTTCGAAATTGAATAACCCTTGATTCTTTGAGAATCACGTTTCACTTTCATATTGATACAATTTGATGGTACACCCAAATTCTCATTCAAATAAGACTCAAAAGATTTTCAAGAATGAGAATTGTGTATACATGATTTTGCTCACGTACACTAGAATATGACCAAGATCCCACATTTGTTGTTCAAGAAAATTGTACACACAGTTAATTTTGGGTCAGGTTTTTGGGTGAAAATAGGTTTCCTTTCAACATTGATTTCTTTTAGATAAATTATTATAATTAAAATAACCAGAGATAACATTGGAGAGGAAAACTATTCATCCATTAGAGATTCAATAAATGTGTTATATACATCACACACACACATATATACAATACTAAATCCCGTAAAACCTTTGGTTGGATCATAAATGTATGTGTTTATAGCACTCCCCCTCAGACATTTATATTCGCACTATCAACATTATACTACTGGATAATGTTAGCTCGGTTCTTCTGGACCGATATTAACTAATCCTGCTTGATTAATTATGCTGCCTCGTTAAGGAAAAAGAGTGCAGCGTGTGTATCCCCCCCCCCCCCCCCTCAATTGAACATAATCTCAAAAGCCAGTCTCCTATCGTTGCTGCTTGACTTGATTTTGATTTAGTCATCTCTAATCGGAAGTATGCAAGTTATAGTGTCTTCATGTATAGTCTTTGGGTTTTTCATGATTTGGTCTAAATCGCATGTCTCTTGTAAGTGTTGAATCAGTGACCTTCATGAGTGAAAGCATATTTGAATTATAGTTGAGCTCAGTGCAAACTAGTCTGAAGGATATCCTGCATAAACATAACATGGGACTCCAAGGTTTTCTTTATGGAACAAATCCATGTCTCCAGTCCTTTAAGGATATTAACTTATCATTTAATATGCTTAATGATGTTGCCTTGTTCAAAACCTTGTTGTAAACCCAGTGGGACAAAACGGTAGCTAAGGGGAAAAAATATGCATCGTGTATTTTACATAATAAACAAAATGCTTTACGATGATCATCCGAATGAAAAATTAGAAAATATGTGCCCGGATTGAAGAAAGGAAGATTTTCACGATGAGCAGGTGGATGAATTTGTGTAGAAAGCAACTTGTGTTTTGTAACGTAAAATAAACCAGAGGGAACACCGGAAAGAAAAACCGTTCATCCACTAGAGATTCAATAAATGTGCCATATACATTACATATATATATACAACACTAAAGCCTATAAAACATTAGGTTAGATCATAAATGTATAAAAAATCTAATAAACTTTCAATAAAGGACCATTTAAAAGAAATAGATTTAAACGGATGATGGGCTTTCAGGAAATTGGGTAGATCAACAGAAAATAATCCCATAAAAGGAAAACATTACGGGCCTATCTCTGTTCAAGTCCATAACTAACGAAGCCGATCAAAACATGCAAAACGGGCTTCCTACAAACAGTTAAAAATTAAAATAACCCAATTTTTAACAGGCCAGAAAATCATGAGTTTTCCAACTCGACCCAGCCCCTTGGGCCCCGCTCCTGAAGGCGCTAGGTGCACAAAAAACCTGAATCCGGAATTGGAACCGAAAAAAACCTGGAAACGGTTTTTTATACACATGTAGTGTACGGATAAGATATGCATTTCAGTAGCAAAACCCGTACCCGAAACCGGACCTGATTTGTACCCGGATACCCAAAAGCGGGAACCGTGTTTTTCCAACACCCTAAATCGAGTTTATTAGTAACCCGATCTATACCAGAAATTATCCAAAAAATACCTGAAAAGACCCAAAAAAAAAAATACCCTAAAAAGTGCAACCTCTTAAAAACCCAATCTATACCCGAAAAATACCTAGAAAAAAGCCCGTAAAAACCCGAAAATAGGGTTTCCAGAAATAAGGTATTCAATTACCCGGTTCTATACTTGACCCGATTTACGCACCTCTAGCTAGATCCTTGCCCAAGGAGCAGTTCCCCCTTACCCCCCATCGTTTAGGGGCTTCACCCCCTTGGAACTAATGTGATCAATAAATACTAGAATCATAATAAAATTCTAACATGCTTATACTCCGCAGCTCCTAAAATATTTTATGTGTATTAAGATCTACTTTTGGCCGACAAATCAATCTAATTACATTTAAATGATATTGATAACACTAAAATCATCTTATAGTTAACTAGCTTTTCTACCCGGTGCGTTGCCCCGAGGCAGTTGGCAAAACTCAATAGTTAAAAAACGGACGTTGGTAAAACCCGAGCGTTACAACAATGAGTCGACACAAAATAGGTCAGTATCGGCTGCGTTTGTCACAATATAGACATCGTTGGTAAAATTTGAGCATTAAAACCCAAAAAATTAATTCGTCAAATTAACATATAAGAAAACAAAATATTAAAGACGATGCTTATTTGGTTGGCAAACCCGGGTGGTGGTAAAAACCCAAGAGTTATCGGTCCCGATTCCGGATCATTGAGGCGGTAACTTGACATGAATTCAGTCGGTTTTGATTACGTACGTTGCGGTACCAGAACTAAAAAATGTAAAAAATATATATAAAAATTGAGTTGGCCCGACGACCATTTGGGGGTGGGAGGGTCGGTAAACCGGTGCATTGGTAAAACCCGAGTGATGTTGGTCATGGGCTTTAAATAAGGCCGCGGGTCTACGCGAACTCGGTCAGTTTCTTTCAGGTTTGTTATGATACAGAAACTAAAACAAAAAAAATTGGTTTTTGGTCGATTTGTATTACGTTTATTAAGGTAACTGAACTAAAAAAGAACAACAAAATTCGTCAACTAATATGGTGACGCCAAGTGGCCCAATAGACCATGTAGTAATTTGATAGTGACATGTTGGAACCGATAGACCTAACCAAGACCATGGTTTAAAAAAAACGGTCTGAGGCGGTGCCTCAAGGCGCGCCTCGAGACGAGGCAGTGAGAAAACGAATATGAGGCGGCGCCTCACATGGTTCTTTAATGCGTACGCCTCTATGGTCTGAGGGGGTGAAATTTGAGTAAGGAGGGGCGGTAGCAGTGTTGGAAATGATTTCAATGGCCAATTGTTAGGGTTAAATGGAGCAAACTGTGTACCTAGAACATGCGGAGGTCTTCTAACGGTGCTTAGAACCCAGGTTTTGTTTATTGCTACCTTAACCTAGTTTTTATATTTTCTAAAACACGTTCTTTCCTTTTAACCTTTTTTTTCACAAAACTTCATTTTTTAACCCCAAGTTTACATCTTTATTAAATTTAACCCTAGACTTTAATACACAAATTTATACCTTATATTTAATTTTTTATAAAATATATTTTTTTATGCTTATCTTTTATTCCACCTCTGGCTTACGCCTCGTTTCGCCTTAAGGCATACGCCTCATGAGGCTCAGAGGAAACGCCTCGAGGCACGATTCCATACTTTTAAACCTTGACCAAGACAATGGTGGGAACCGGTATCTTTTGAGGCTTTGAGCCCACAACAAATTAGTACCAAACAAGTTTAGCACTAGTGTTGTTTACGAGTCGAGCCAAACCGAGCGAGGGCTTGCTCGTTGCTTGGCTCGTTTCAAATCGAACCGAGCCGAGAGGCTCAAAATCGAACCGAGCCAAAATTGAACCGAGTATTTTCCGAGCATTTTTCGAGCGAGCTTGGAGCATTACTTCTTTTTTCTTTTTTTCCTTTTTAAATTCTTTTATAAGAAACAAGTTTGAAGTTAAATATGATGTGTATGAAAATAAATTAGTAGTTTTTAGAAAAACTAGTAGTAGCTTGTAATTCTTGATAAAATTGAAGTTTGAAGTTGGATATAATGTAATAAAACAATTAACAATTAAAAAATAATTATTTATATATTTATATATGCACAAATTATAACTTATTTTTATAATTATCTTTAATATTGAAATATTGAAAACTAAATATAATTATTTTTTATTATAATTAAAATACTAGAAATATTCAATAATTAAAATATATTATATTTAATATTCAGTTTTTCAATATTCAAGATAATTATTAAAACAAAATATATATTTATGAGTATATAAATATATATAAAATGAATAAAAAATATTCGAGCCGAACCAAACCGAGCGGGCCTTTGCTCGTTCCTTGGCTCATTTACAAACCGTACCGAGCAGAGCGGCTCGTTTACGATCGAGCGAAAAAACAAGCGAAACCGAGCAAATTCCGAACGAGCAGCGAGCGAGTTCGAGCAACGAGCGGTTTGGGCAGTCTTGAGCACAACATACCCCGAGTCCCAAACACCAAGTGTGGCCCAACCAGTTGCTCTTTACAGCATTATTTAGCATTTCACTAAACAAAGACCCTTCTTCAAAAAATACACCACTGCTTGTTCCTATATATTCTAACATACCCGCAGACCCAAACAAGAGTGAAAATAAAGTAGTCGACTTAAATCAACAGTTGCTATACACAAACCCTTCTGGTCAAACATACCCGTTGACCTTTTACTTGGCTAACCGGCTACTTGGATACACTGTGTTTCTAGCCATTTCAGCCTCAACTTCACCGAGCCTGGTCCTCTCCAGGCGCGCTCTCCTAGCAGCTTGTTGGATATGGCGGTCATGATCCTTAAGCATCTGGTCAACATTTGACGATACCAGTGGGCCCGAGAACTGAATCTTGTTTCCCTTGTATCCTTCACCATCCTAATACCAAACAAATAAAAACACAACAAATGTTTAAACACGATTTATAGGTCGATAGCCATTAACCATATATATAACTAATAACACGGTTTGAAATTTAAATGAAACTTAACCATATTTGTTTCCTTCACACTAGCTCTCCCGCTTCCTATCCTGCACGGAGGACCGCCCATGTTCTGAGAAATACTAAGATATTTTGTCGGTTGGGCAGTGGCGGCGGCTTTACTTCTGGCAGAATTTACACCGCCAGCACCTGCCGCCAATGGCCCCGAATAAGAGCCCCTCATTGGTGGAGAACGTTTCCCACCGTCATTTGAACCCTTATATATTACAGGTTTCTCTAACGGTACCAGAGTTGACCTGGTCAACTCAGCATTAGCATCGTGAGCTGGCATTGTACCAGTTTCCTTATCAATCTTTTGATCATTCATTCTTGCAGCCCTTTGTCTGCAATAGCATTCAAATCGATTAACCAAAACGTATTACTAAACCGTCAAATAAACACATATACCTTTTAGCTTCTTCTTCTCTCATTTTTGCATCAATTTCTTTACTGGGGGGGATATTTGGGCAAACTTGAAGGATCACAAGCATGAGGTTGAGTTGTAAAGAACTGTTGAAGGAATACAAAATGTAACTTAAATAACAAACTACGCGTTATTCAATATTATATTGATAAAACGAGAATTACCTCACTCTTCAAAGCAAATGCAGCGGTCCCTCTTTCTTCAGGATCTATTGCAAGTAAAGTCTGCATAAGCCCAATAGCAGCTGGAGGAAAATCTTTAAACGCTTCTAAAATTCGTCTTTTATAAGGCTGTGCCGGTTTGAACGCGGTCGAGTGAGGTAACTTCGACTTCGACCAGTAACTGTCAGACGGTGAACCACAAAGCTTAAAAATTCTATGCAGTTGCTCAACCTAAAAAATACAAATGAATATTTAATTTTCATGATCATATCATAATATAATATAATATAATATAATAATATTATAATTTTAAAATTTGATAGTACCTCAGTTCGACCGGGCATGATAGGTTTGCCAGCATATAATTCTCCAAGAATACATCCCGCACAACACCGACTCCATAATGAGTTTCTCCAAGTAGTAACTCGGGTGGTCGGTACCACAGAGTCACAACCCGGCTGGTCAACGGTACAGTTTGACTTTGTTTATAATAATTTGCCAACCCAAAGTCAGCAATTTTTAAAATTCCATTATTGTCAATCAACAGATTTGACCCCTTTATGTCATGGTGCAAGACACCATGGCTATGGCAATGATCAAGTCCATTAGCAGCTGTTTCATGTAGCATTTGACCTGTAAATTAATAAAATAAAAAGCTCAGTAATGATCAAAATATATTAAAAGAATGATCGATATGACTATGTAATAAACTAACAGTACCTGTGGTTCGGTGAACTTAACGCCAGGTAGTGTTACAAGTCCAGTTAAATCATGTTCCATATACTCAAAAACAAGATATAAACTACAAGAAGTTCTTGAAGTGATCAATCCTTCAAGTTTAATAATATTCGGATGATCAAGCCTTCGCAAGATAAGAATCTCCCTCGCCATAAACACAACACTCTCCAAATCTTTATTATCAAACCGCACCCGCTTCAAAGCAACATACTTGTTGCTTATTAGATCACGAGCTTTGTACACACTGCTATACGTTCCTTGACCAATCTGCAACAATTAAAAGCTATAAACACAATAAGCAATGCCATCAAACAAGTATATGTTCGATGAAATCCCATGCACATACCTTATCCAATTTCTCAAATGTATCTGCTTTACGTGGCAACCATCCGTTGATCGCTTCACCTGCCACCTCAGCAAGCCAAGAAGGCCAGCCTGCAACTACCTGTTCACCCACTACAGACTTTGGAATTGTCCTAATACTTGAAAGACTATCAAAATGATCATCACGCACGCGCCGAGAAGAATTCAGTTTTTTGTCAATCGACCCCGTTCGAACTTCAGCTCGGATTTTCACCCGAAAACTTTCTGCCCTACGGGACTGCGATACCCGTGACTCCGATGACAGTTTACTTGACCTCCGGTCCCACGGGCTCCCGCCAGACGGCTTAACACAGATCCCGCCCATCGATTAATCAACAAACCGAAAATTATCCTGCTTTCTTTGTTCTTAGTTCTTACAGAACTGAAAGATTATGATTTCACAATAAATTAAAAACAAAAAAAACCCTCTTTTCTTACTCAGATGGCTAATAATTCAGTTGTATCTATTCAATTTGAATATGAAGTACTAAAATGGATGCTTTTGAATATGAATTGAAGGAATTAAAAATACCCTTAAGCTGATTCAAGTGAAACACCAAGATTAGGGTTTGGGCGGCAGAAGCAAATAGCGGAAGTCAGCCGGCGGGACTCAGTCAAACAAATGGTATTCAATTGGAATTGGATGGTTTGGATATGTGGAATTGGATGATCCGAAAGGGATGAAAAACAGAGAGATGATTATTATTATTAAAGATATAAAGAAAACCCTAGATAGAAAAGAGGGTGTTAATGGTGGCAGTGAGTGTTTGTGTCTGGAATCAATTATGGCTGTTTTTTTGTTTAGGAAACCAAGATACTTTCTTTCTTGGCATGCCAAAAGAATCTAGTCTTCTCCTTACTAAAACATTTTTTTATTTTATTTTATTTATTTTAAACCAAAATTCAACCCTTGTTATTGGTGGATATTCTACTAAGAATATTATTATTTTGTTTAATTAGAAATGTTTTAAACATATGCAATAACAATTAAGTGTTAAGAGGTTGTTTGATATTTTTTTAATTATTTTATTTAAAAGTTATATATGAATCGCATAGACGTAGAATATGTTTGGTTTAATGAAAAGAAATCTTTTATACTGCGTTCTCAGGTTTAAAATATAAAGAAAAGAAATAATAAGATAGGATAGGGGAAGAAAGGAAAAGAAATTATATATTTAAAAGACATTCTCGAGTTAAAATAAAAGAATAGAAAAGAAAATGTTGATTAAATTCTTGAGTTAGATATGAAGAAAAAGATAGAAAAAAAATTGTAACTTTACAATCATATCCTTATTATTTAGTTAGATAGGGAAGGAAAAGATACGGTAATTAGTATTATTGTACATGACTATAAATTTTCCTTCAGAATTAGGCCATATTTGGCTGGAAAATTTTGGAGGAAAAAAACCCTAACTTTTCTTTTCATTCTCTTTCTTTTCTTTTAACAAAAAAACTTAAGAATGAAAAAAAAATTTTTCTTATCTTATCTTTTCCAAACCCTTAAATAAAAAACTCAATAATGTAGTATTAATGATTCATAAAGTCTAATGGTTAAGTACAAAAACATGCTAAATGATCCAGATGCTATCTCTTAATCAGTCAGCCATCTTAAAGATACAATACAAGGTTGTCAAACGACCCTTAATCTTGTTTCAAAACTATAATTATTGCAATTTTATTTTTAACTAGTTTATAATTGTGACTTAAATGAAACAATTTTGAAAATTATGTTAATTTTTTACTTCATAATTACTTTACGAATCAGATTAATATTAAAAAGAATAATCAGTAAATAATAATCAAGTTTTATAATTGTTTTATTTAGTCACTTAGTTTTAAGATTTATAAAAGTTTTCACACCGGTTGAATAATATTAGAAGTTGAGCACCTTTTAATTTATCAAGATTTTTAGTTAGTTTAGTGAAATAATGTAGAAACTTGATTACTATTAGTTGTTGTCGCGTTATGTTTAAATAATAAAGCTATAAATAGAACGAGTGTTATCAATCTTAAATTCTTAATAAAAGTTATCAATATATATGTTTGAAAAAAAAATGAGTATTTATAATTATCTACTTATTAAGAAATGAGTAACATAAATTTGGTAAGATTTTGACAGCAATTGATCTATTTCTTAATATCTGCCTTGGTTTTAATAAATAATATTATTAAATAGAAAATGGTCATTAAAAACAAATTGAGTGGTTCGAGCGGGACCGAAGTGGTTCGTCCAACTTCAATTTCAAACTAATTCAACAACGTTTGATCATCTACTTAGAGTTGAATATGCAATTAAATAAAGTTATTAATTAAAAAAATAATCTAAAAAGTACTTGAAATGAAAAGGTATTAGTTACATAAGTAGACAAAATGTTTTTGTGTTTAAGATAACTGCAATAAGACATCTAACAAAGTATCTTCTATGCATTCATTGGATTGATAGTGGAACCACGTTGAATATAAAAGTTAGCCATTCATGATACAACTTGAAATTTTTTTTGTAACCTTAAAAGTTAAAAGATCTCCCCAACTGTAATTCAACATCAGTCAGATAGAACTACAAGGCAAACAAACAAGAAAGTAGTGGGGTGGTTGTAAAGTTGGTTAACAAGAGAAGAAATATGAAGACCCAAAATAGACTTTAAAACAACCGTCCCACTAAAATCAAATTATCATCTTTTTTATGGATATTGAATTTTTTTTTTACGACCATAATTCATGCTTTCTAGTTTTACTCCTAAATTATACATTTTTTTTTACCATTACAATACCTAAAACCGCATCATAAAAAGTTTAAACCTTATCCAACATCTTTATGCATTTATATTGTCTGGGTCAAGACCCTTTGATTTTTATGGTTTTAATATTTGGGTTAAAAGTTCACAAGATGCTTGGCAAACATATAAAACTCATAAGCCCTAGATTATGTGATTGACCACATATTTGAAAGCTTGTTGAATAGAGATCTCTATTGAGGTTGCTTCGTGTATTCATTTGTTAAGTATTTTTCCACTATCTTTCTAGCAACCTAGGATACCAAAAAAATTAAAAAAAAAATCATCAAAGGGGGTTTGATCAAGCAATACCAATGTGTTAGATAAAGTTTTTTTTTTTCTCAAATAGTGAGAGTTTAAGTCTCATGGTTTTAAAAAAAATAAATATGTTATTAAGAAGTAGAGTTAGAAAGTGTGTAAATTGTCGTTCTAATGAGAGAAAAAAAGGAAAGTAAAAGATCCACCTAAACCCCCAACCACCTCCAGACCTTTCGCCACTCCTATAGCCACCTCTGGCCACACTCTCAAATGCGCCACAACACGTGATTGAACCTAATCACCGCTGAGATTTCATGTTACAATCAAAATGCTTTCATATGAGTGTTTTCTTATGGTTAATTGACATTTTAGCTCATAAGTTTTCTACCCCACTTTCACAATCTAATCCTTCAATGAAGACACTGCCGAAATAATTATTGTGGCCAAAAAGTGATCCACCTAAAGGCCAAAATGTATCAACTTCTTGTAAAGAAGTTAAACTTGATGTGGCTATGAACATAACAAACCAGATGGCCAGGTTCAAACCCAAACCAAATGGTCGTATTCACACAAATAGACAAAAATTCAAATCTCAAACTAAAATAAAGATGCAAGTTTCAAAGTAACAAACCAAAACAAAATGGTCAAATTCAAATCTTCTCCAATGGTGAAATGATGTAGAAATTCAAATATTTAGTCAAACATGCATTAGTCTTCATAACTATAAATATATGAAATATCATATATACTCAATTCAAATTTAAAACATCATTGGTGTCTTTGAATTATTAAGTAATTAACTCATAGTTGTCATAAGAATTTAGCCCATATTTAATGTTGTTTTTTAGTAAATCTGATTATTCTAGATTAGTATGAGCATTCTCATCCTATCCCCCAAAGTCTTGTGAGGAGAGTTTGCAAATTATAGGGTGAGATTTTGAGTAGTTGTTAATGTAAATTATAGAGTGGAGAGAGAAAATATAGTGATTTCTTGTAAATTTGGGGAAACAAAGTTTGCCCCTATTTATTTTTTAATATTTGTTGAATTGGTTGTGAGTAGAAAAGAGAAAAAACTATAGTGATAAAAGTATGAATATTATTTAATTAAACAGTAGAGAGAAATGTAGTGTTTGTAATTATAGAGATGGGGATGGAGGATAGGTTGAGAATGCTCTAATGGTTTATTTAAGTGATTTACAGGTTTTGATAGACAAGAAGAGATTATAGGAGCTTTAGGGTATCAAGAATCCTAAGCCGGAGGAAGTAACTAAGCAAAACAGTAAGACAGAAAGGGTCGAAAACGTTATAAATGCATATCTCGGGCTAGGAAATAAGTTACGAGAGCCATAATATATGGATTTTAGGTATTTGGGTGATCGGAACCCCAAAATGACCCTTTCACGGTCTATACACATGTGTATGGCCGTGCATCCCAAAAGTCATCAAATTATCCGCTGAGTTATTTTACGCACCCTGGTCCACAATAATCTGCACGGTTTGTGGCACACTTAGTGGAAACGAACCGTATTTCAGCCATCTATTAAATCCCACGGTCATTAAAACTTATAGGAGATTGGCTTTCGACTATCTTGGGTCGATTTCATACGCAAAGAATGAGCTGTTAATGCGTGTGAAAATCAAGAACGAACTATGAGCTTAAAGATTGCAAATTTGGACCAATTATTTGCTACCACGGATCATGCGAGTTCTACATCTACTGTTTTTATCTTATGTTCTCATCAAAACATGATATTTTTGTATGATTTGTTTTTGTTCATTATGTCCGGTTAAAGCCTTAGTAACTATTTTGATGCGATAATTCTAAGATGTTGTGGATATTTTAAATTTTGATTTGTTTATGAGTATAACTTTGGTAGTTTTGTTATGATAATCGTATGACGTATATGTTTGCATGTGATTGTTTATTTTCTATCGAGTGTGTGGTTCAAATCAGTCTTTCTTAGAAGCTATGCTAACTATATCTGGTTTGTTCTATTTCTAGGTTATATTAATGCTTATTAACTTAGGGCTTAAATCCTAGCGAGTAATAGGCAACATGGTAGTCAATTGGTTTAGCGTATGATTTGCCTTCAGGAAAGATCTAAATAAAATGGCCCAGTAACTGGTTAGGGCTTTCTTTGAACCGATCTGTACATGTTTAAAGCCGCAAGACTTTGGTCTATACGAATCTGATTAAGAGGTCTTGAGTCATAATTGTTTGTAACCAAAAAAAACAAAAAAAAACTAGCTTCATTGGGATAGCTTTTAAACATAATATAGTGGGATGTGGGATTAACATGGATATTTTAAATTTTGATTTGTTTATGAGTATAACTTTGGTAGTTTTGTTATGATAATCGTATGACGTATATGTTTGCATGTGATTGTTTATTTTCTATCGAGTGTGTGGTTCAAATCAGTCTTTCTTAGAAGCTATGCTAACTATATCTGGTTTGTTCTATTTCTAGGTTATATTAATGCTTATTAACTTAGGGCTTAAATCCTAGCGAGTAATAGGCAACATGGTAGTCAATTGGTTTAGCGTATGATTTGCCTTCAGGAAAGATCTAAATAAAATGGCCCAGTAACTGGTTAGGGCTTTCTTTGAACCGATCTGTACATGTTTAAAGCCGCAAGACTTTGGTCTATACGAATCTGATTAAGAGGTCTTGAGTCATAATTGTTTGTAACCAAAAAAAACAAAAAAAAACTAGCTTCATTGGGATAGCTTTTAAACATAATATAGTGGGATGTGGGATTAACATGGGTGTCTATGATCCATCTAGCACATTATATGTAGTTATTGATAAGTTATCAGCCATTCTAACAAATATTTCTATCGAGGCGGTTCCATAGATAAATGTCATTAACTCGTGTCAGGCTTGTCTTAGATGATTCAATTCCTGAATAGTTACCCATGCGTCCTTTGAGTTTCGTCAATTCATTTCTAGTCTTGTCTTTAGTTCCTTTCTTAATCTTAGTTCATTTATGTTTAGAGTCGTTTTGTAACACCCGCCGAAAATTTCGTAGCAAATTTGCCAACCTTTAAAAGTTAAAGGGACCAAGATATAATATTTTGATCAAAGAGGAGGCATAAACATGCATAAAGATAATGTTCGTACCTTCGTTTTGATGCTTTATAAGTCAAGAGACCAGATGATAGTTAAACAAAAGTTTAACTTAAGGGTTAAGAATGAAAATAACCAAAAAAGTTGGATGTGTTGCATTAGAATGAAAATAACCAAAAAGTCAAGAGACCTTCGTTTTGCTTGCTTAAGAGCAAGCAAATGATAAGTGTTGAGATGTGATGAATGGGTAAAATAATCAGTTTTAAATGTCTAGTATTGTTTATTTTACTTATTTATATATATCAAACACGATTGGTTCGAATTATGTTTGTATTGAGAAGGTTATAAATAAAAACGTGTTAAAAAATGCAATTATTTTATATATGAGACAAGAAGATTTTTATTTAGACCTGAACTTAAGCTACTTGAATATAATAATTGTCCCAAGGCTCAATTTCAGAGAATAATCATATTCAAAATTTAATATTGATGACACGTAATATAAATAATATCGCTTCTTCGTTTCGTTGATTTGAAATTAATTTACATTGTGTAGAAATAATAATAATGCATGTACTTGATTTAATATGAAGAAGGCGGAGCCCACTAAAAATACAAAAAAGTCAAAATGCCCACAAAGTACAAAGTGTACGTTTGTTTACGGACTCCAGGTTAATTTTTGTAGTGGGCTAAACTCAATATACCACATGGTGGGCCATAGAGAAGAAAGGGCTGAATTTGGAAAACAGGTAAAAGGTAAAAAGGATCGCATAATAGAGGAGGGGTCGGATAATTTGGGATATATCATTGCGGCAGAGGTTTCGCACGAGGGTTCAAAACGACAGCAGCCTTTGGGCTAGCTGCTTTGGTTGTGCATGATGATCGAGAAGAAATAATGATGACGACGCAAGGGTAGTCTCGTTGTAACTCTCTTCGGGTGGACGATTTGTAGGGTTTATGTTAATATTTTTCTCAAATTTATACATGTTTGGATTTGTTTTTGACATTGACAACGTTGTATGAACAATTTGATGTGCTAGTTTATTTAAACTAGTTACATGTGTTATTAATCATTGCTTTACAACTTGTTCGGTTGATGGCAAAACCTAGGAGATTGTTGGCTGACACAGAGTACGTTGATTCACATTAGTAAATAGGTAATTGAACTATAAAAGTCTTATGACATATACCTATTTTTTATTACCAATTAAATTAACCAACTTTCTAACACCATGTCTATGTGGTGTCCAAATAATTGATTAAATTGAGTTTTGTGTGAAACCTAGAACTTGAAATTCGGTGGGGGTTGCATTTTCCTTAAATTGTTTTTAAAATCAAACTAGTTTTAAATTTACCTATACTAATAAAAGAAAATAATTCTGAACACATAACATTCTGAGGTTCATTCTCACTATCAAATTCCCGTCCAAATCACTACTTCTATTGATGAAAAAGAAAAAAAAATATCTTGGTTCTAAATATAGTATTGATTATAAATTCAACATACCGTATTAATTGGTCAATATCCATTGATTGACTTATTAATGCTATAATTATATTTTAAACATACTTAATATAAATGTGTGTGTGTATATATATATATAATTACGTGTCATAAAAATATTATCCTTAAAATTCAAATGTATATAAAAGAGTTTATGTTTAAAGAGTACACTAACATTTAATTTTCGAGACATCTTCATGTTGAAGAAAACTATAATAATTTTGTTTGTTTTTTACAAATATTCAATGCTTAAATTAGTCTTAAAAACCATAGACAAAATTTTCATTTTTTACATTTAGTATAAGACTATTGTGACAATTGAACAACAATGCTTTTATAAGGACATCATGAAAGAAAAATCTGGTGTCTTTTTTGGTTTATGATTTAGTGTTTAAGGTTTAGGGTATGGAGTGAAAATATTTTTGTGAAAGGCTTTAACTACATCTTTCAGATCTAAATGCCTCATTGTTTTAAATGTTGCTTCCAGTGGCATTGCTTCATTATTGTATACCAATGGTAGAATAACCCATTCTTGATTTAAAATTAAATGCAATTGATGATATAAAACGACCATATTTGTAATACAGTTTTTACATAATATAAAGAGACTTAATTATCTTTTATTTTATTTGTATTAAATTATTCATTGTAATTTATACATTAATTTATACAGTGTAACACACGGGTTTCTAAAGCTAGTATATATATAAATGAAACATCCCTAAATTCTCTCAAGCCATCAGATTGTTTTATTTGTAAATGAAGGCTTCTCATGCATTTGACCCAAATTCATGGGTATGGGTATCACCAAACCCAGATAACTTTTAAACGGGTTATAACATCTCATTATATAACAATTAACCTTATCAAATATTTGATATGAAAATCCTATAATAGGGATACGCTAAAAATTAATATCCGATTCTTTTTTTAAGATATTATTTATAATTACTAAAACAATTTTATAGTAAAAAAAGCGGGTCATGGATCTCACAAAGGCCAGATAACTTTTCTTTTAAAACAGGTTATAACATCTTATTTATCTGTGAAACCCTTTCATCATCAAATCTCAAGTATATTATTAACTTCTTGACAATAAATAAAATTGAAATCCTAAATAATATATAAATATTAGAAACGAATAATGTAAAACCCCTAAATTTTCTCAAGCCACCGGATTGCTTTATTTGTAAATGGAGATTTCTCATGCAATTGACCCGAATTCACGAGTATAGGTCTCACCAAACCCAGATAGCTTTTAAACGGGTTGTTACATCTCATTAAATTAAAAATTAATCTTACCAAATATTTGATATGAAAATCCTGTAAAATCGGAATATACTAGAAATTATCCAATTTTTTTTTTAAAAAGATATTATTTATAAGTAAGAAACAATTTTATAATAAAAAAATAAGCCGGGTCATTGGTCACCAAATCCAGATAGCTTTTAAATAGGTTATAACATTCTATCTACTACATTTAGAATTCAAAGCACACCTATTTCCCAACCATTTTCCCAAAACAACTATAAATTTTAATTTAAATTGATTCACATGCCATATTCGTAAGTTTCAATTTGTTTCTCATTTTTAATTTAATTAATTTGTTTTCCCCTCTGGCTTTTTATCTATAAAACCACACTATCTTTTTAGCCTACATTTCAATTTATTTCTTTATCTAAAGTCTAAACACACTGCCATCCTTTCATCAAATTATTAGAATTAGAATATAATAATTCGGTATGTGTTGGATAAGGATAACTAACCGACGCATCGTTTGAGAATTCTAATTCTTATCATGATAAATGTTTTAACAAATAATTAAATACAATAAAATCGAATCAAGTAAACGTAAATGATATTTCTAACACCATTTTATTATTTGCTTAACCGTTTGTGTAATTAGCCACTAACCGTCTTTTAACTGTAATAATCGACAACCGCCATCCCTCCAAACCTATAAATACATCACCATCCTCATTCCAACTACCAATATGATTACAACCTGCTATGCAAATATAACTTATTATACATTCAATCATAATTACAATGGTGGCCGGTGGCAATCAA
This sequence comes from Bidens hawaiensis, assembly GCF_021521415.1. NCBI lineage: Eukaryota > Viridiplantae > Streptophyta > Magnoliopsida > Asterales > Asteraceae > Bidens > Bidens hawaiensis. Next base: position 64,876 of record NW_027499660.1, on the reverse strand, counting down.
AGGTGGCCAGTGGCGATCACATGACATCATCTTCGGCATTCCTCCACCCCGCCCCTGTACCAGATATGATACCGGGAGCGCTGGCTACCTTAAGTTACGAACCGGCACCGAAACGTTACAAGACTCCGGACCTTAACCGGCACGTGCTTCTGTTTATTGTTGTCATATACGGGTGACGCCAACTGCCCGCTGAGGCGAGATGATAAGCCGTTTTTATAGAGAGGGCCGTGTTGTGTGCCACAATCTAATTTGTCTTAACCCAAGTTCTCCATGCACATATACAACACAATCATGCAACTCTTGGTAGTTTTCTTTAAAGCAGTGGGTAGTTTATTCGTGTGCTCAGTTTTTTTCTTGAAGGTTCTATATAAAGCCTATTTTGTAAGTAACAGGTATATGACTGAAAAATGATGATTTGCACAGTCAAAGTCTTTCTAAAAATCTATGATTTCTAATATGGTTTCTATCTATTTTTTTTTGGGTCATTTGATTAACAATTCGGTTCGTATCAGGACGATTGATTGATGTATGTGGTTTCACAGAGATCGTTTATGATAGTAAAACACAAAAATGTTGAGATGAAATTTCGGAATTCATTTGTTGTGTGTCGTAAATCCTAAAATAATAATTGCGATGAAAAGGGGGAAAAACAGACAAGCAAGGAAGAAGCAAATTGTTTTAATAAATTGTACATGAGTTTAAACATGTTATTTGACGTCAAACGTGTCTAATGCATGGATTTCTGTTTAAAGTTTGGATTTGGGGATGTTATAGGAGTTGGGAATTTGGTTTAGGATGAAGCAATTATTGAGTAACAAAGCATAAGTAGGTTTTTATTCAAATGATATTTGCTCAACATGAAATATAATTATAGAGTTGTATAATATTTAAAATGGGGTAGGAATTTTTGCTTTTTATGGGTTTTTTTTAACTTTTATGAATTGTCATAATTATTCAATTCAAATATAACTATATTGTATGTAACATATATAATATTACGGTGAATGTAATACCAAATAAAAATTATGTCTTTCACCGAAAAAATTGCACTGTCACAACGCGCGGGTAACATTGCTAGTATCATTTATTTATGAAACTCTTTCATCATCAAACCCTAAGTATATTATTAACTTTTTTACAATAAAAAAAATATAAACCAAAAAGTAAATATTAAATAACGAAAAAATATAAAACAAATCCCGTAATACGGGGGGATAAAACCTAGTTTGATATAAAAATCCTATAAAATAGGAATATACTAAAAATTAATGTCTGATTTTTTTTTAAAATATTATTTATTATTAAGAAACAATTTTATAATAAAAAAAATAAGTGGGTCATGGATCTCACCAAACACAGATAGCTTTTAAGCGGGTTATAACATTTCATTTGTTTGTGAAACTATTTCATTATCAAACCGTAAGTATACTAATAACTTCCTTATAATAAATAAAATTAAAATCTAGAAAAATATATAAATATTAAAAACAAAAAATTGTAAAACAACCATGTAATACGAGGATAATCACATAAAACCAAAGGATACTTGCATAAAAGGAAATGTTGTTACTTTATAGCCTTAAAAAACTCGTCTAAGAAATAGTTCCAAGAAATAGTTCCAAGAAAACACTTCGCCAAAAATTCATTGGATTTGTGCACTTAATGGATGACCCACCAAAAGTGTGATTTTGACTCAGACCACGCAAACTTTCTGACTCACTCACTCACTATATTCATCGCCTTTCTCTCCAAGCCAAGGATTTACCACGAAGTTTCTGGTTGAGCTTTTGTATACATATATAACCACATGATCATAAGTTATCTCAAAACAATATAAATTCTCACAAAATGTACACCAAATTTTCAGTTTTCATTTTTCGTACCGTCAAGATGGCGATCATGTTCGGTTTGTTAAACTGTTTCACGGGTTCAAGTAGAGTCGCCATCGAGAGAGATCAAGGTCAAATTGTCGACGATGAACACAAATTGAAGAGCAAAGGTGCAGCTATCCCGGTGGCTTACTTTCCCATTGGTTCAAACCTTTCAAGATTGTAGAAATGGTATAAACAATCTGTGTGACAACTATTGATGCAAGGAGCAACGATGGCCAATAAATTGATCCACACTTAGTATATGTAGTTTGTAGCTTTTTATGCAGAAGATTTTGTGCTCATTCAAGAATTATTGGCCGCTCTATATATCATTTTTGAGTTGTGTTTTTCTTTGCTACCTTTTTCGGCTTTTACGATGAAATTCGACTATAAAAACATCCACAAACAAATCTAAGATTTATTAGGGATGCAAACGAGCCGAGTCACTTGCGAGCAACCTGATATCGAATCGATAAAAGCTCAAAACGAGCTAAGCCGAGCACGAGCCTCAAATAAAACTCGTTTAGTTATCGAGCCCGAATTCGAGCGTATGAGACCATGAGAAGATAGTTTAGGCTCTTGTTGAGCTTTTTATCAATGTATAACTAATTTTACATTGCATAGCCGAACTCAAACCTAGTTGAGTTGGGGCTTGTAGGTCTCATTTATACCCCTAAAGATAATGAAACAATATACTAAAAAGGTGACAACCCAAGCCTCAACAAGTTAAAATGGTTACGTTTCGTTTACCACATAATTATTCATCGAGCCCCCATCAACAACATTTTTATCTAGGGCAAACCTAAAAAACTGAAACAAGTTTTACATTTTTTTTCTTGTTTTAACAGAGTCAAGGCAAAAAGTAAAACAAACATATATCATTTTTAGTTACAACTCTTATTCTACAAGATTCAATAATTAAATACGTAACAGTTAATATGGTTTTACTACTTTCCTACACCACTTTTTATACTATTGTACTAGCTTGATAGCTTGAGACTCGTGTACTACATGGGTTTTCTGATAAAAGGCAGATATAATAATTAGATAATGAAAAGTTTTACACGAATAATCATAAACATACACAAAATACAATTAACTAAAATATCATTTATTATTATTATAATCACGCTTTACATGGTTATAAATTTAAAGTATTTGCAAATAAATAGGAATTAAATATTTAATTAACTTTTTCAAAACAAAAATGTAAGGTTTAACATCAGAATAATAAATGCAAAAACTTGCATCTTTTCATTAGAAAATAGTCAAATACAGATATAGATTAACTCTCGCTGGCCAATTTCTTTCCCTTTCTACCCAATCCAAGAAATTACTTCGAAGTTTATGGCAAATTATACCAAGACATTTTCTTTTTTTGTAAATATGATAAGAAATAAGTGTATTGGTTCACCTGCATCAAAACAAAAGGAGTTAATTAGGAACGTAGATTATTTTTCATTTGAATATTTAATACATAGATTTTATGATCGATCACGTATTCAATATTCATTTTTGCTCGTGTAAGACTTGATCCGATTAATATATTTTTTTAACCCATGACCTTCTGTTTCACACTTTAATCATTTTACCACCCTATCAAAATGAGAGTGGCTCTTGATCCTATTAATATAAAATACAAATATTATATCGATATGAATATATACCATACGTGTAAAATTATGTATCACGATTCGCTCATTCGATATTAAAATAAATATAATATAACATTACTAGAAAAGAGTTCTTCAATTTGTATATTGTGAACTTAATTGCTAGTATGGTTTGGTCCGTATTAAGTCAACTGTGCAAGACTCAACTGGTCTTCGCTTTATCATTAAAATATATTTTGGATTTTCTCAACACCATCTCGGGTAGTATAAAAATAAAGAGGAAATTAAAAAGCGTTATTTTGAAGGTGACATGGTGATATATTTGGAAAGTCCAAAACAACAATGATAGTGGAAAAACGATTGTTCATCTATCAATTGGTTTAATTGGTGTGATAATTATTTTTCGTCATCCAGTAACCTTTCCTTGGTGCCCAAGGCTAGAAGCACTTTTCAAATGCTTGACTCGTGAGTCTCAAAAATTTCTTCCGTCCCACGCCAAGAATACATTTGGGAACTTCCAAGAAGCTGATTGATTTTTTTTGCATATTGAAGAAGCGTGGATCGACTTACTTGTATACGATCAACGTTCCTCGGGTACGAGTGTGCTATATCACCGATGGTTTTCCGAGATACGAGTTCTTCCACCTACAAAACGAGCAGCACCGTGAGCTTACCCCTCAGAAAGGGACAGAGGGGTCCTCTTTGGGGTAACCCTCCGGTGTGAGAATAAGATATTGTAGGAGAAGATAATCAGAATGCGAAAATGAGTAAAGGATTTAGAATATATTTTCTTGTCTGCCTCCAACTGTGGAGGTGGTGTGGTATTTATAGTATTAGGGTTTCCAATGATTGGGCTCAGACCCAATTAGGGCCTTTTTGGCCTCCTCCTATTGCTTCGCGCCACGTGTACTTAGGACACCTGGTGCTTTTTCATTGATTATTCTCTTACCAAGGTATTTCATCTGAACCCATGTGCCATCACGTGGTGGCACATGGGCTTTGCTGAGTTGTCCACCCTTCATTGGCAGCTGTCAACATCAGCACATTCTTTATTCCTTAAGAGATACCTTCTGGAAGGTTGTCTGATGAGTACAATCATGGTTGTCCTTATCCTGATTTGGATAAGGACGTGGTTGGTTGTGTGCGTATGTGATATGCGCCACGCGCAGATGTTTCATGCGCAGATGTGATATGCGCCACGCGCAGATGTTTCATGCGCAGATGTGATATGCGTGAGCATATGTGATGCGTGAGCATATGTCCACTTGCGCTTTCGCTTGTGGGTTGTATGGTGTGTATAAATCCATATCAGCTTTGGCTCCAGGTGCTATGTGCATGTGTGCGCGAAGCTGTGAACCTCCTGCATGAGTATCTCGCGTCTTCTTCATGCTGTGCACCTCTTTCTCATCACTAATATCAGCTTGTTCGGTGTGAACAGAATGACCGTCTTCCAGCGTTCGCGTCTTTTTTGTTGTTCCCTGAATGGTTTGTTTATCAAATGCGAGCCTTTGCGTTAAATCGGCTAACTTTTTGTGTTTTACCAACTCATTGTATTTGTCCATTAAACGCCGTTGTTCGTTTATGAGCCATTCTTTAGGGTCATTGGTTTCAACTTCCGGGCCCATTGGTCCTTTTTGTTTTGCACCAGTCAGATTTTGGAACGTGAGATCGTCTGGAGGAGTTTCAGTCTGACTATGAGGTGTTGTGTTGAAGGGATGGTTACTGGTGGTGCGCGCAGTGTCACGCGGCGCCCTCAGAACTGATGTCCCTCATTAACATCATCAAGCTCATTATCCTCCAGAACTTGATCATTGTTTCGAACACCAGAAACCATGGTGAAGATTTTCAGAGAGAAAATTGATGAAATAGTGGTTTTGTTGCCGTTGTAACAGGTGATGGCGCCAATGAAGAAGCGTGGATCGACTTACTTGTATACGATCAACGTTCCTCGGGTACGAGTGTGCTATATCACCGATGGTTTTCCGAGATACGAGTTATTCCACCTACAAATGGGACGGGTCCTCTTTGGGGTAACCCTCCGGTGTGAGAATAAGATATTGTAGGAGAGGATAATCAGAATGCGAAAATGAGTAAAGGATTTAGAATATATTTTCTTGCCTGCCTCCAACTGTGGAGGTGGTGTGGTATTTATAGTATTAGGGTTTCCAATGATTGGGCTCAGACCCAATTAGGGCCTTTTTGGCCTCCTCCTATTGCTTCGCGCCACGTGTACTTAGGACACCTGGTGCTTTTTCATTGATTATTCTCTGACCAAGGTATTTCATCTGACCCATGTGCCATCACGTGGTGACACATGGGCTTTGCTGAGTTGTCCACCCTTCATTGGCAGCTGTCAACATCAGCACATTCTTTATTCCTTAAAAGATACCTTCTGGAAGGTTGTCTGATGAGTACAATCATGGTTGTCCTTATCCTGATTTGGATAAGGACGTGGTTCGTTGTGTGCGTATGTGATATGCGCTACGCGCAGATGTTTCATGCGCAGATGTGATATGCGCCACGCGCAGATGTGATATGCGTGAGCATATGTGATATGCGTGAGCATATGTGATATGCGTGAGCATATGTGATGCGTGAGCATTTGTGATATGCGTGAGCATATGTGATATGCGCCACGCGCAGATGTTTCATGCGCTTGCGCATAGGTTTTGGCTTTGTGTCTTCATGACATCCTGATTTCAAGCCTCTTGTCTATATCTTGTGGGTTGACCCGCCCCGCTCGATGTTAAGGCGGGTGCATACCCCTTCACTTATAAATATGAAAACAAATTGGGTGTCATTTCATCCACAATATACAAATTCCAAGATTCGTTTAACTCAAAAGTCTAAAATACTCATTTCCTTTGTTTACCTCGATTGAAGATGGCGATTATGTCGGGTTTCTTCAGTTGTTTCTCTGGTTCAAGCATAGTAGAAGACAATTTAAGTGAAGAAAATGTGTTGTCAAGAAAAACACATAACATTGATGAAGATCGTGAAGCAAAGGGGAAGTGTAGAAAAGGTGCACCTATTCCGGTTGCTTACTTCCCAAATGGTTCACCACGCTTGTAAATTAAGTTATTAAACAATTTGATATGAAGCGTGATGGATCAGAAAAATAAATTGAAGGTTCAATAGGTTCTATATCTAATGGATCAGAAAAATAAATTGAAGGTTCAATAGGTTCTATCTCCATGTCATGGTGTAGAACATAGGATCATGCATTATTTTTTTTACATTATTTTTTCGTAGTCTTTATTACTTTCTTTAAATTTATGTTCTGATCTAATTAAAAGGTTGAATCTTTAAGCAACTATGTTTACCTTGTTACGATTAATTCGCAACACTACTTCTGTACTTTCAATGGATTTGTACCTTAAATTTCTATCATTAAAACTATTAAAAAGAAAATAGCGCATGATCATTTTATAAACTAATAAAAGTATAACCAACTATAAGCTATGTTTTTGTTGTGAAAGAATTTCGATAACAAATAATTACGTTTTTTTATAAGAGTATTCGATTACAAACATCAAGCTAAAACCCTCAAATAATTAGCCACGGAGCCAAGTAATGAAAGAATTTCGATAACAAATAATTACGCTTTTGTTGCGAAAGAATTTCAAACACAGATAATAAAGATTTCATTTAAGGGTTAGATCAAAATACAAAGGGTTACAAAATTGAATATGATGAGAAGGATTTGTAGCCTAAAAAAATCCCTAAAACAAGTTCAAGAAAAAAAAAATTATAACTCCAAACTAAAAAAAAAAAACTAAAATGTTTCCCCCTTCATCCTCGTTCAGTAAGAAAAGGACACAATGTCGAGGAAAAAATACATGATGACGAAAATAAATAAAAAACACAGCGATAAATAAAAATGATACAATAGATCGAAAAATATAACAGAATATCGAGGAAAAAAGATACAATGTTGAAAATATACAAAACATAATGACAAATAAAAATACACAATAATTTTTGTTTTTAGAAACATTTTACTTTTTTTATTTTGTCGTTTTTAATTTATAATTTGAGTTTTGATTTATTTATTTTAAAAAATTTTAGAGTTTTTTTTATGTCACAAATCATTCTCTTCTTTCTCCTTTTTATGATCCCTTCATTTAAAATGACTTATTTAGATTTATGTTGCTTATTTAGCTATAAAATAATATTTGATAAGATGGGTTGAGTTATTCTAGAAAGGCTAACAAAAATGAAAAGTGTGAGAAGCCATAATTGATTGACATGTGTCAAGTGGGGACCAAAGGTAAACGGGTATAAAAGTAATAATACACATTTTCTCTCTACGCATGCAAGTCACATGCCAATTCCCCATCATTTTAAAACGTCTATAACTTTTTCATATGATATATGTTTTTAAAACAAAAATCACCATAATAACAATCGTTTTTTATCTTTAATATGAGATGACTTTGTTATATAAAAATTAAAATTTTTTTACATCATTGTGTTATTGTGTCTTTTCGTCATTGTGTCTTTCGGTTTGGTATTGTATCTTTTCATCATTATGTCTTTCTGTTTGTTATTGTGTTTTTTTCGTCATTGTGTCTTTAAATCATCATTGTGTTATTTTTTTATTGCTAAAAATACGGTTGTGTAATAATAATACGTAAATATAATGATAAAATAACAACAAATTATCTAATACATAAACACAATGATGAATACATATTACACAATTACATGAAACGTAAATACGCAATGATGAATACATATAACACAATAACCTGAAATGTAAAACACAATGATGAATACGTATAACAAATGACCTGAAACGTAAAACACAATGGAAACTACATATTATACAATGATATGAACATATTACACAATAACTAAAACACAATGATAAGTAGAAAGAAAATGATGAACACAAAGACAAAATGACAAGCAAAAAGAAATAATGATGTAATCTTTGTTTTAATTGCTATCTTTAATATGAGTATCAATTAATAACACAATGACCAAAATCTATAACACAATGCATAGAAAAGCCTAATTAAAAATCTTAATGAACAACCAATAACACAATATAAAAAACCCACTAATTATTTTTTTTATTTTTATATAACAATATGATACTCATATTAAAGATAAAAAAACACTTGTTATTATGATGAAATTTAAAAAAAAAAAAAACAATGTTACATGAAAAAGTTATGGACGTTTTAAAATGATGGGGGAATTAGCATGTGTCTTGCATGTGGAAAGAGAAACTCAACAAAAATGGGTTGTTACCTTTATACACTTCTCATCAATTTATTTTCTTAAATTAATTTCCATCATTCAAATCTAAGATCAACGAATTAGATTCTTTCTCACTCTTTTTATTTTTGCTTTCTTTTGTATTTTAACTTTACCTTGATTAGATATAGATTAACAAATGAGTCAAACACTTTTAACAAACAAATAAATAAACGGCTAGGTTATTTTGCACATTCTAATGTGTTGAATTTTTAACCCCCTCAACTAAAAAACATATCAAATTAACTAAAAAGGAAATATAGCTCTCAAATATGAGGTAGTAACCTGTTATTTTCATGACAATTCATCTTAATAGCAAAATAAAATAATAATTAATAATAGTAAAAAGAAAACGAGACTAGTGATATCTTTTCTTAAATTTAATAACATCATGTTTACATTTAAAATTTGAAACCCATAATATACAAATTTGAAACACAGTCTCATAATGTTTCATTAAAAATAATTTACAAGGTTATCATTGTTGTTTAATCATTTTTTAACCTTATAAAACATTTGCTGTTTACGAATAGATGTGAGATTGGTGTTGTCTGGTATGATCGCATGAACACAAACACATGCGCTTTCCTCTTTCGTTGACTCCGTCAGTCGGTATATATGGCCATGAATTTCTTTATGTTTTCTGTAGGCATCTATGGCGATGAATTTCTTTCTCTCTTCTTATCGAGAGCTATAGATCAGATTTCTTAACCGAGCTACTGCTTCAAATTAAATCCAATAATAAATTCAATGCTAACTCCATATTTGGTGAAAAAGAGCAGAAGGATAACAAATAATAAAATTTTTGTATGAAATTATACGAATATTAATAGTGAAAACCCAAATAGAACGTTGATAATAATTTCCACATATGTATACTTTTACGTTTCCATCAAGAAATGTTGGACTTGTGCACTAAACAATTTGACCTACTCTCATAACGTTCAATATTGAATCATTAAACAATTCAGTTTGAAATTTGAACACGGACCCTTTTTTCCACGCGCTAACAAATAATTGGAACATTTCATGAAAAAGAAGTTTTAAAGATAACCAATATTGAAAATCAACAAATGGCATTTTTGAATTCAAAATATGGTACGATTATATGTGCATATAGAACGTATACTAATATCAAAATATACATATAAAATGGGTCTTTCACAAAATAAAGTGACTAAATTATACATATACGCATGATATAAATATTCTAGTAAACAACATGAATTATAAATATTCTAGTAAACAACATGAACTTAAGTAACTGCGAATCATCTCGTAATCTATAAGATCTTTTGGACCAAATTTATAGGAACATAAGGTGGATCATAGCTTTTAAAGCATTCCTGGCACTTTCTTTATCTCCATCTCTATAATTACACCATAAAAACATTACATTTTTCTCTCATATACAATTAAATAATACTTTTTTATATTTTTATCATTATCTTTTTTTTCTCCTCCACTCACAACCACTTTCAAATATATTAAAAAATAAACAGGGGAGGATGAATAGTATTCCTCCAAATTTAATCATCTCTTTAAAATTTTCTCTCATCCACTCACAACCACTTGTAATTCTCTAAAAAAAATTTAAAAAACTAACTCACATAATTATAGAGGAGCTGCCAGGAATCCTCTTATAAGCCGATATGATTCTTATAAGTGGCGCCTCAAACCATTTTGAATATCTAATAGGAAATATAAAACCAGAGCCCTTTCTTCAAAAGTTCATAATTATGAATCGGATTTGTACTTCTTGATTTCTATTTAACAAATAAGTTAGGGGTGAATATAACTTAACCATTAACCTAATATGAGTTACTAAGAAGAAACGTATATAAAAAATCTAGTCAATTTTGAAAATTACTATAAGCACTACAAGAAAGTTCATATGATTTGACGACGGAACACTCACATCATGTAGAGACGACATGCCATCATTGGGTTCGCCGGCACAACCTCGATATATTTTTAATTTTATTTTTTGTAATAACTTGCCTTTTATTAGTTATATTTTTAGAGACGTTAATAACCTTTTCTTACATTAATATATTTTTTTTAGTCACACCATACAATCGATCATCTTTCTTTTAGCTTTAAGTTGAGTCTAATATTATTATATAAAAATAAAAAATAAAACTTTTTTGAAGTGTTGAATTGGGTGCGATTATTCTAAAGAGTGTTTTTAATTGTATACATGATGTTTGAAATTAACATCATTTCAACATAGTGTTTTAATAGTACAATATACTAACATAGTTTTTGTACAAGATTCTGAAGTTTATTTTTAGTGATGTTTTAGTTACTACAAGATTGTGTTTCATTTATCTGTGGGGTGGGTTTTTTTTTAAACAAATTTAATTACTTTTAACTCTGACTCTATGAGGATATGTGGCATTTCATTATGGCTTTCTACACTTTTAAAGCATAATAATTGACTCTTTAGCCTAAACGCGCACACCTATTGGGTCTGAAATAGGTAAAAATTTCGTTTAACTTGTGAAGCATACGAAAAATGGAAAAGAACTCAATGAGATTTTCATAAATAGCATAATTATGTTATATAGTGTAATAATAATAATTACGCTAGCTCAACAATTGTTATGCTATAAGGTATACATTCATGTCCTTTAATTCCACGTAAGCGTCATATCATCATCATCTAATATACTCTTTTGACTCCATCTTATCTTATGAAAATGGTTAAACCCCTCTCAATTTAATTTTATGGCAATTCTTAAATAATTGTGTGTGAGTGCATATGATTTTAAAATCCTTTAACATTTTAACTTATCTTGCTTTTAACACTCTTTAACTCATAAAGAGAGTGATGCCCCACTCAAACTCGTTAACCTTTGTCAAATCAACTCTAACACCCTAGACGTTAAGGTACCTGCTGCCTTATCACCAAATTTTGAAAAAGCGAAATATCACACAAATGTTATCCGTTTATTTAATAAAGACAATTACTTGGCGGCCAAGGTTAGATGGTTTGACTTTCTCTTAATTATGTTATTCAACATTTTTGACTCACCAATTATTTGATCGGTCACATTTGGAAAGTGCCTAGGAAGCTGTACGAAAGCTCACTTATAAATATGAGAATACTGCCATGGTTTCATTCACAACACATTCCAGTTTCCAATATATATTTTAACCACCAAATATTCACAACAAATTTCAGTTGTTTTGTATCTCAGGGTTATTCAAGAAAGAAAATGGCTATTGTATCGGGCTTCTTTAGTTGCTTCTCGGGTTCAAATAAAGTAGTAGATAATGGAAATGAAAAAATGGGCTCAATGAGCAAACTTCAAAACAATGATAGCAATCACGAAACAAAGAGCAAGGAAAGAAAAGGTGCACCAATCCCGGTTACATACTTCCCTATTGGCTCAAACGTTTCACGTTTGTAGTTAAACCAATTTGATACGATGTTTGCTACTTTTAGTGTATCGACTATAAATCTACTATCACTATTAATAGTTGAATTTAATTGTTATTTGCTAATTGATGTATTTTTACATTTATATTTATGTATTTAATTTGTTGCTTTCTTCGCATTTTCATTAAAAGTGTTACTCATGGATAAATGTAAATTTTTTTGTTAATACTATAAAAACGAACGTGCTTTGTTTAATCTTTAATATAATCAATGTGTTTTTTATTTTTCTAAATATAACTATATATATATATTGCAAATCCCGACCTTCACTTCTTCTTCTCATTGTTTTCTTGACACACAAAAAATCAGACGAGACTCAATTTGAAAAAAAATTAGTGACCTGATTTGGCAAAATTGCATGAGTGGCCTAATTAGAACAATTTTGAAACTCAATAACTATTATGTGACATTTTCTTATTTATAAAAATCAAGTGTTTATTTGGCATATTAGGGGTTTTTAGTTTTTAAATAATTATGAAATTTCGTTTCAGTATTTCACAATTAAAAAGGCTATACACAAACTATAAGCCTTTCAATACTACACATAAACTCTTAAGGGGAAAGTTAACGTACAAATGAAATTAACATGCTAAACGTGAGAATCAAGTATAGTAATTATATATACAAGTAGAGTAATTATGTAATTACTCATAGAGTAATTACATAATTACTCTACTTGTATATATAATTACTATACTTGATTCTCACGTTTAGCACGCTAATTTCATTTGTATTTGATCCAAGCCCAACTCTTAAAATTATTTAGCTTCAACAAGATTTTATATGTTTTTTTTATTAAAATAATTATATTAGGTTTTTATTTGACCCAAAATGAACATATATATAGTTAATTTAATTATATGATTTTGACCCTTCTAAAACATTTTAAGAATAATAAAACCTTAAAAATTAGAGTAGAAACTGAACTAATGATTATTCATCGTTAACTTTTATTCTACATTATTTTAAACAATTGATAATTATATATATACTAATTACTAATTTGAGACCCGTATATTACACGGAGAATTAATGAAAATTATAATATTTAAATGTTAAACAAAATACAACCAATAACACAATTACCAAGTTGGTAATCTTCCCAGATGCAATCTTTCTGCGACTCTCATTAGTTAGCCTTAGTGTCTTCCGGAAAACTGCATCAATCTTGAAAGAAATCACATATTCAAACAAAAAAGCAAGAAATATAGCATTTATAAATAATGATAATACAAGAAGGGTATGTAAGAATTAAAATGCAACACTTTCCCAAATTATTTTTTTTTGATATTTTAATTAGAAAAGAATGACTCCAATACATAAAGAAAGTTATAGAACTCGTACCACTCCAACAAAAATTAAGAATGTATAGATGTAACCAATCTGAGCTGGATTACGTTCTTGCATAGCCTGAAAAGTATAAACAACTAGAACAGAAATTAGGCACAGAGATTCAGAGATTCAAATGCATTCTTAATAATTTAGATACAGAGATTCAAAAGAACCTAACTCACCAATTTACAGCAGCTAATAATTTAGATACAGAGATTCAAAAACACAAGCTATCTAACTCACCAATAACAGCTGGTTCAAAATCAGTGGCCCGACAAATTGCGAAAGATCATTGCCAATCTTCAAAGAAAAACACCATGTGTAAGCTCATTGTATTACATTCACAAAACCAAAAAAGAACCATTATTATTTTTATCATATCTAATGTTCATTGCTCGGTTCAATGATAAGGACTCGCATGACACATTGAGTTCAAAAGATGTCCATATTGCACAAAACTCATCAGAGAGCCAAAATTCATGATATTCAACAAGTTTTTATTTTCGTAGATTTATATTATTAAGTCAACAATAAATATGTTTCTATATATATTAAAAACATACGAGATTCAAGACTATGAAAATATTTATAGGATACCTTCCAAAAGCCTCCCCACCAAAACCTGTAATCAAACAAACATGAAATATTCAAACTTTCTCGATCTTATAAAAAAATATGTAAAAGGGCCTACAAAACTTTGTACCAAAATGTTATTATACAAACCTTCATCCAAGACTACGATGTAAAACCCTTAAAAGCCATGGTTTAGGTTTACGAAGCTCTTCTGCTCAATAAATAGCATCAGTTAAAAAAATGTAAGCAGAAAGCAAACTCGAATAATAATAATAATAATAACACCAACGATTACGATTACCTTAATAGGAGTAGGCTGGAAGTAGATGAAGAAATAATATCCCATCAACATTCCAATCAAGACTCCAATTCCAAATCCAAACGTGCCGGCAATATTGTAGGAGACGGCGGTGGCGATGACGGTAGGAGATGGCGGTATCGTAGGTGGCGATGGCGGCGGAGAAAATACATGGATTGAACAACTGAAAGTAGGAGACGGAGGTGGCGATGGCGATGGCAGTATCATAGGTGGCGATGGCGTTATCGTAAGTGGCGATGGAAGAGATGAACGGCGGTTGAGATGAACGAGAATTAGGGTTTGACATCTGTTTTGGTGTTGAATGAAAAGAATGAAAGAATAATAAAAATAGACCCGGTTAGTATTATTGGGGCGGGTTAACTCAAAAGAGATCATTTTATGAAAATGAGTTAAAAGTTGTTAGAGTTGATAAGAGGTTAACAAGTGACATATAAAAGTAGTTATTTATTAGAATAGTAAGATTTGAAAAGTGTGTCATACTCACATATTCATTCTATTCATAAGATGTACATATTTTACGACCTAGAGTATTAGTTTGGTAGACACTTGAATTCTGACACGTACACACGTGTCCTAGATTCCTATCTACCTTTTTTTTTATCTTTCCTCCTAAAATTTTTACTGTTTGCAATCTTATTTCAGTTGTTTAATTTACTACTTTTATTTTTATTAAAGTTGAGGCATGGTACTACACTCCTTAATATTATTTTATTAAATACAATAATTAAATGTTTGGTGTCGTTAAATTCAGATTGAGCCACTTGACAACACCTTATTGATCCTTCGTATTTAGTTTTTTTTCTTAGTTTTTTTTTCGTTTTAGTTATGGTATCTTTGTAACATCCGCATTTCTGAAAGTAATGTATAGCAGAAATTCTTACTATTAACTGTGTGTCATTAGTTTAATTGTGTGCGTGTTTATATTTGGAAAATGATTGGGTTTGGTATGGGAAATGGGTGGTGGGGCCCATAGCCCCCTATATAAGGCCATTCTCCCATCCTTTCACCATTTCTTCACCACCATACACACACTAGAACACACACTTTCTCTCTAAACCCGAATCCAAATCCGAGCTGAAAAGAAGGAACAATCTCGTGTTTAAACATCATACGACAACAAGAAACACCACCAAGATCCTCGAGTGGTCCAGATCTGAACCCGAACCCAAGAACAAAAAGGTGAGTTCGGCAAAAAGGTTACGTTTTGTGGTTAAGTTCAACATGCAAACTGAAAGAACGATAGATCGGGTTGTAGAGCGTAAGAAAAACATAAACTTGGTAAGTTATAACCTCACGGGGGTGTTATAGGACAAAAGATGATGTTCGGACCATGAAAAACACGGGTATACAAAGTTGGTATGACTCGAAACCCATAAAAAGAGTAGAATCGGGTCCTAAGGAAGTGTCTTGGAGGAAAATGACCTTAAAATGGTAAAAATAAAGTAAAAAGGGGGTTTTTGCATGAAAAAGAGCTTCGCATCGCATGCCATGCGAAATCCAAGAATTTCTCATCGCACGCCATGCGAAGCGAAATAAGCATGCGAAGCGAAATTGCCATGCGGAGCGATATAAGCATGTGAAGCGAAACCTTCCCATGCGAAATGGCCATGCGAAATTTCATGATTTTTCAGCCAGGAGCTCTGCCCCTTGGACCCTGCTAGGGGCTGCCACCCCTAGACCTCGCTACCAGGGGCGCTGCCCCCGGACCCCCGTTAGTTGAGGGTTTCATTAGCATAGATGTATGAGATAGTAGTAATAGATAATTGACATTTGTAATGTGTTGCACAGTTAGCTGTGCACAGCTAAGGAATGACATTACCATTAACGGCGAGCGAAATCGGCTTCAGGTGAGTTCTAGCCCCCCTTTATCTGTTATGTTTTCGGGGCTGTGTATATACTCCTATGTGATAATGAATACATTTACTTAATCGATTAGTGTATGATACGTGTATGCCTATGTATTGAATGTTATTACTATATGATGATTGTATGAATGAGCATGTATATATATATATATACATAAGACAGGTAAAGTATGCACGTATGATAAAATGGATGATCGACGAGACAGGTATAGTTGTATGGTTGTATGGTTAATCGAGACAGAAGGGACCAGACCCTTATAATATCTGAGATGATAGGGACCAGACCCTTATAATATCTGAGATGATAGGGACCAGACCCTATAATATCTGAGATGATAGGGACCAGACACTCATAATATCTGTGATGTTAGGGACCAGACCCTTATAATATCTGAGATGTTAGGGACCAGATCCTTACAATATCTGTGATGTTTTAGATAGAATAGCTTATGGTATACCATAGGGTTTTATGAAAGAAAGTGTGTAAGTACGTATGCATGTATGTAAAGTATGTTAATTGATTATTAGAACTCACTCAGCGTAGTTGACTTTTAGTATGCACGCAGGCAAATAGGTTGAGGCAGTTGGCTTGAGGAGGGACACATGGCATGAGCTAAAGAGACTGGCATCTACGAAGAAGTGTCATGACTGTTTTAATTAATGTTTATGGAAAGACAATTTGTATGTTAACACAAAAATGAATGTTTTGTAATGTGATGTTTGAAGTTTTAAATTATTCCGCGAAGTTTTAATTAACTCTAATTTTAGAACTGTGTTTATGAGTAAATCCAACACCAAAGTAGGGTTACCAGGAACGGGGCCTTACAACCTTAATGAACATAACGGAAGCTAATTGAACATCAATTTTGTGAAAAAAATTTTAATTCCGGTATGGTAAAGAACATGACGGAAACCGACCGAACGTCAATTTTTTGTTTCTTTGAATTTCGGCACGATAATGAGCATGACGGAAACCGCCCGAACGCCAATTTTGTGTTTGTAACATCCCGAAATTTCCAAGTAATATTAATTATATTACTTAATAATAGAGAGAAAGTTTACCCGGGGTATCAGGAAATAAATAATAGAATAGGAGTTGGTATGGGTCGGGCTAGTGTTGGGTAATGGACGTGGGTTGTGGACTTGGATTAATTAAGATGGGTTAAATGAGAATGGGCCTTAGGTCCATGGGATCTCAGGGATATAAATACCCTAACACCCCAAAATATCTTCATTCTATCTTTATCCAAGCACACTCCACACACACACACACTAACTTCGCCGGAACCGGGCCGAGCCAAGGGAAGAATCGGACTGATCCGAGAGTGAGAGAGGGCGATTAGTTGCGTTAACAAGTTAAAGGAGATCCAAACAAGCCCAAAAAGGTATGATTCTTGATCTTTGAAGTTTAAAGATCCAAGCTTTTTAGTGTTTAAGTGACCGAAAATGGTCGGGAAGCGTAGTGGGTGATATTGAACCATAGCAAGGGTGTTAAAATCGCTCGAAATGTTGGACAGAAACCAAACAGCAGGCTGTCTGGGCAACTTCGCCTTCATCTGGGCAACTTCGCCTTCATCTGGGCAACTTCGCCTTCAAGCGATGAACTTCGCCTGCAAGCTAAGTTCGTCTGATGAACTTCGCCTGCAAGCTAAGTTCGCCTGATGACAAGTTCGCCTGAGGTTTAAGTTCGCCTGATGACAAGTTCGCCTGAGGTTTAACTTCGCCTAAAGCTAAGTTCGCCTGAGGTTTAACTTCGCCTAAAGCTAAGTTCGCCTGAGGTTTAACTTCGCCTGATGACAAGTTCGCCTGAGGTTTAACTTCGCCTAAAGCTAAGTTCGCCTAAGGTTAACTTCGCCTAAAGTCAAGTTCGATTAGAAAATAAATTAAAAATCTAATGAAAAAATGTGTTAAGACGGTTAATGGAAATAAAATTTTTCCAAGCTGACCTGGCAGCTCGACCCCAGCCAGGGGCTCTGCCCCTTGGACCCTGCTAGGGGCTGCCGCCCCTAGACCCCGCTGCCAGGGGCGCTGCCCCCGGACCCCCGTTCGTTGTGGGTCATATAAAGATAGAAATACATTATGAGAAGTGATAGTTAATTGATACGTGTAACTTGTTCAGTCAGCCGAGCTCAGTTAAAGAAGGGATTTACAGCTATCAGAAAAAGAAGCAGAGTTCAGGTGAGTTTCTAGCCCCATTTATGTGTTATGTTTTCGGGGCTGTGTGCATACTCAACATGTTTGTTAATACACTTATCCTAAGAGATAAGTGTATGCCTTATATGGATAATGTGAAATGTATGAATGATTGCTTGATGGTACGTGAACGATCTTCGGATATTGCACGTACTGTCAGGTCGCAGCACTAAGAATAAGGTAAGTATGTTATGTAAGTTTATGCGTATGAACATGATAGAGGTAATAGAAGAAAGAAATGATAACGTATGGTTGTATGGTTGCGAAAAGGGAACCGAGCCCTAATAATACTCGAGGAATGTAGGGCGTAATGCCCTTTATAACGTAAGATATGAAAGTAAGTTATTACAAAAGAAAGTAAGAAAGTATGGAAGTAAGAAAGTATGAATGAAAGGACATAATTTTATGTGTATGTCGTGTATGGTATATGTGATAGATACGATTGATTGCTTGACGGTACGTGAACGATCTTCGGATATTGCACGTATCGTCGAGGGAAGTGATTAGCTCCTTACATGGATAATAAATAACAACTTATAGATAGTGTTCCTTCAATGGAAAGTATAGTGTTCCTTCAATGGAAAGTATAGGGTTTCTTCAATGGAAAGTATAGTGTTCCTTCAATGGAAAGTATAGGGTTCCTTCAATGGAAAGTATAGTGTTCCTTCAATGGAAAGTATAGTGTTCCTTCAATGGAAAGTATAGGGTTCCTTCTATGGAAAGTATAGTGTTCCTTCAATGGATAGTAAAGTGTTCCTTCTATGGAAAGTATACAGAGTGTTCTTCCTATGGAAATTATATATAGTATGGTAATGGTAAGGTTCTTTTAATAGATATTACGTGATGATCCTCCCATGGATATTTATACGAGGTTAAGGTAGAAATGTGTGTCTTCGGATACGTTAAGAAATATATGAGAATAAAATTGTATGTTGCCTGATTAACTAGAACTCACTCAGCGTAGCTGACTTTTAGTATGCACGCAGGTGAGCTGATTATAGAGTTAGCATGAGGATGACACACGGCATGGATTGAACGGCTGGCATCTGAAGAAAGAAGTAAAGATGTTTTAAATATAAAGTTTTGTGTTATGGTATCAAAGAAAAGATTTAATGTTTTGTAACAAATGATTGATGTTTTATATTCCGCGAAAAGTTTTAATAAACTCTGATTTGAAGAACTGTGTTTATGAGTAAATCCGACGCTAAAGTAGGGTCACCGGGTTCGGGGCCTTACAGTGTTCCTTTGAATTTCTGTATTGTAACGAACGTGACGATAACCGACCGAATTAGTGTACACACACAACCTCAACGCTGGACTTTTACCAACACCCGATTGTACCGACCGACACCTCCCCCATTGGTTCACCTCAATTTTTATATTCCGGATTTTTGCACATGTACCATACCGAGCGTAACCGAAACTGACCGAATTTGTGTCGACTTACCGCCTCAATGCCCAGGACCGACAAAACTTGGATTTTACCACCGCCTAAGTTTACAGACCATATAAACGTCGAATATTTTGGTGTTATTTCTGGTACAATAATGCATGTAATCGAAACCAAACGAACTCGCGTCGACTCAATGCTTAGGTTTTATCACCGTCCGAGTTTTTATCGATCTGCCCGGCGCAACACCCCGGGTAAGACACTAGTTTAGAACAATTTGTTAATCTTAAAAAATATTTGTTAAAAGTATATGTTATGTTTCTTTTTGTTTTTTAACGGCCAACAACAGAGAATTGTCTAAGCACTTCTTACGTGATGATACAATGGAAAAAGGTCATCATCCGCTGGCCTAACCCATCCATATGGAGTTTTTAAGCGCCTCCAAGTTATCAGTTCCGAAGAAAACTCATCTGCCCGAAGGCCTGATGGTGGTAAAACCCGAACACCCTCAAGATCGAACAGGAGATCACAAAGAACCCGGTCGTCTTTCATTGAGTCACCCATGCCTTCGCAAAGTATTGTCTGTAGGGATTGAACCTGAGTCTCCATTAAAGAACCTAGACTTTCTACCATTGCACCACATTAAAAAGGACTAAAGTCTATACTTCTAAAACCGATAGTTTGAAATTGTTAAATGATTTTTCAGTTCCCAACAACAAACTTGTATTTAAAAACTTAAATAATATGCATACTGAATTTAAAAACTTTCAAATAAGGCAAATTGGAAATAAATAATCTCAGCTTTTGTGTATTGGCCGATAATAATCTTAACTTTAAATATCACCCTCAACGGTCTAACCTTTTAGCTATTTTTGTCTCAATGGTCCTCCATTAAAAAACACTTAACGTCGTTAAGTTTTTTTGTGTTTCAAACCGATGTTTTAGGGCTTTTGATCCGAAGAATGATACGAGTCAACTGATGTAAATCTTATCTCTAAACGATTATTCAAATGGCTTGATTTTTGTTATTTGGAAATTCAAACGCCCGAATTAAAACACTGTTTCATTGCTTGGATCACAGTTTCAACTTTCGTGATAAATTTTACATCAGTTTACTTGTATCATTTTTCTGATCAAAAGCCATAAAACTAGGAATGTTCAAAGGGTAAGACCCTACCCTTTTACCTAATACCCTACCCAGACCCTTTAGCCTTTTAGGAAGAAATGTGGACCCGAGACCCTACCCTCTAAACAATAAAATGGTCGGGTATAAATAAGGGTTTCAAAGGTCCAACCCTTTATCCTTTAAAGTGGTAATCGCAGCTCCTTTTCTGCATTTACTAGTTGCATCTCATATATGGCTTTAATAAATGAATCCTAGAATAATTATACTTTCATTTAATAACACAGTAAACTCTAACTTCGAAAGTTTATCAGCCATTTGAGCCGATGCAAATACACGGGATTTCTCAAATTTTAAAATTAATAAGATGAATTATTTGAAAGAAAAAAACAACATTAATTAAAGGAAAAGATAAATCTAATATATAGATAAGAAGATTAAAATATAAAATTTACAAATTCAAGAAAATTAATCTCTTACATAAAATTTATGTATTAACTTATTTGTGAAGGTGAACAAATGAATATAGATTGTGTTATATAGATGTATGAATGTAATGTATCCGGATCCAGAATTTGCATTGAATCAGGAATGAAATCATTGATTGAAGTTAACTAATATTGATTGGTGGATAATTTTGATATGAATTCAAATTTCATGCATAATTTATAAATTTATTTTGATTGATTTATAAATTTAATTTAAGCAAGCCTACAAAATCGTCCACCACCGTATTTAACAACAACAAATCAAATTAATCATCAAGATGATTTTTTTCTTTACTAAATTAGTTCCATTATTAAGTTGCAAATTTTCTTCCTCATTCAAAATGATATTGAAATTACCCAATGATTATAGGAAATTTTGTTTTCTTAGATGAGTTTCTTTATTTTTTTTTACTTAGAAGAAAATGTAAATTTATTGACAAGAAAGAAATTAGTGGATTTCAAAAAATCTCTTACTTTCGATAGAATTTTAAGCTCATTTTAGAACAAACATTAGAAATTTTTCTATAATAAAGTATTTTATATATTTGTAACCAGAATGTAAATATAAAAAAATGAAGAATATAAAATTTTTTCTTGTTTATGAACATTTCTACTCAGTTAACTATTCTCATTACTTTATATATACGCACAATCAAATACAATATATGTAGTTTTTATTAATTTAATTAAGTTTTGTGTTTGACTATTAGTAGTAGTTCCCAAATATTGTTTTATTCAATTGGTGTATGATATGTTTAATAGTTTCTTAAAATAAATAGCAATCTTAAATAATCAAACATTAATATCATTACTATAAATATCTAGAATTAAGGATATTGGAGATTAGAATTTAGGAGGGAAAAATGGTCAAGAATCAATATGGGACTGACATGTGGCAACCAATATTTTCTTTTATTAGTATAGTAAGATAAGATAAGATATAGAGAGAACTTCGGTTTTAATCCCTGTGGTTTCTTAAAATTATCAATTTTGGTCCAATAGTTTATTTTAGGCTTTTATGGTACAATAGTTTCAACTAACTATCAGTTTTAGTCCAATCCACTAACGTCATCCACCAGCCGTTTGTTAATACAACTTTGAGGGACTTTTTTATATTTTTCACAAACTTTTAATTCATATCAATATTTCTTTTTTTTTTAACTAAAATAAGTTTTATACCTTTTGTTATTTTCTAACTATTATGATTTATTATATTGTTATATATAAATATAAACTTTTTTATTTTTTTTAATATTTATTTTGAAACCGGAGCTTTTTATGCAACTATGTATTTATTTATTTGTATTTGAATAGTTTTACTTTTACTTTTATTGTCGTAATAATATCTAGGCTTTATAAAACAAAGTATTTATTTTTTAAAGTTCCCCATTTTAATTCTACATTTCTACTAACTATAAATGATTGAAAAAACTTAACTTTTCGGCTTTTATTTCTCGATAGTAAAAAGAACATATATTATATTTATTTTATATTGTTTTTTTTACTTTTTAAATGACGGAGGGTTTTTAAAAATTTGTTTATTAATTTTAATTTTTGGTTTGTATTTTGTTTCGAACAACTAATTTTTGTACTCAATAGAGTTTGAAACAATTATTTCACATGTTAATCACCTTGCTAGCCCATCAAAATGGGAAGGATATCTTAGTTTGTATTTATTAAAAATATGCACTTGCATAAAAACGCTAGTTTTGAAAAATTAAAAATAAAAAGTGTATAGATATTTATATACAAACAAATTTAGGAAACCATAATACTAAAAAATAACAAAAAGTATAAAATTTAATTTTGGTAGAAAACCCAAAAATTCATATGAATTAAAAAGTTTGTGAAAAATATAAAAAAAACCCTCAAAGCTATATTAACTAACGATTGGTAGATGACGTTAGTGGGTTGGACTAAAACTGATAGTTAATTGAAACTATTGTACCATAAAAGCTTAAAATAAAATATTGGACCAAAATTGATAATTTTAAGAAACCACATGGACCAAAATTGAAGTTCTCTCTAAGATATATATATTTCCAATTAGTAGTATGACCTTTTATTTTTATTTTTTTTAGTAGTCGGGAAATTTACGATGAATCATATATAAAATACAAACCTCTCCTATATTTCAGATTAATCGCGAATCTGATGTATATCTATCTAGAAACTAGTAAATGGGTCAAGGGTTTGAAAAAGGGTCGAACCCTTGAAACCCTTTACCCTTTAAGGTGAAATTTAAATACCCTTTACCCTACCCATATTATATATTCGGGTCTAATTAAGAGTTTTATGAGTCGGGTAAAAGGGTTTCAAGGGTCTGACCCTTATCTTGCTCACCTCTACCTAAAACGCTCGGTTTTAAACTCGGAAAAAACGTAACGTCGTTAAGTGTTTTTTAACTGGAGTCCATTGAGACAAAAATGGCTGAAAGGTTGGACCTTGGTAGTGATTTGTAAGGTTAGGATTATTATTGGCCAATACACAAAAGGTGAGATTATTTATTTCCAATTTGCCTTCAAACAATAAGCTTGTTTAATAGATAATCTCGAGCCCAAACAACCTCCTATCTATATAATTATTATAAAATGTATTAAATTTATATAATGTCCCGTCGTATGTGAAGTTATGATAAGATAAGCAAGCCGAGCTCGAGGCTTGTTGACACACCTAAGACCGGGACAAGACCCCAAATCCGCACAAAAAAAAACCGGACCATAAAAGTTCACAGTTCAACAGATTTGATGGTGAACCCCAAATCTTCGAAGTAAATAATCAATCTATAGATGATGATAAAAAAAACATACTTTTAATATAAATAATAATACCAAATTACCAACCAATATTCAATCTATGTCCCATAAGCAAGTAATTCAGTTACTATCACATTGAAATAACCTACTTTTTTAGTTTTATCAAGCTACTTCTTTTCGCTATGCCATAAGCAAGTAATTCAATTACAACTATATTGAAATAACCTGCCTTTTTTAGTTTTATCAAGCTACTCCTTTTCTTTAAAACGTTAAGCGTTTTTTCAAACTTCAATAATTTTTAAAATTATATATTGGGACCCTTACCTTAAAACTATGAAAAAAGTTCAGCGAGTCGTGTACAGTAATTCATCAACGACGAATTACCATAACTTTGTTTTTAGTATGATCAGCTTTGTCATTCAAAACAGGTTTGCGACGCAGCTTGTTGTCTTCTTACCTATTTTTTCTTCTTTTTTTATTGGATCCTTTTTATCCGGAAAAAAGTTATACCATAAATCAAATTTTTTTTATATATTTAATTTAAGTTTAATGATGTCTAGCTCAGTTCGTCTTTTGGCCCCACCATCTCCTGTTTTGAGAAAACATGTTGCCCAAAGACTCACTATGGTAAAACCCGGTTGAGATTGTATACAAACTTGATACCTTGTTGCCTCTAATGAAAATCTTTACTCCCTCTTCAATACCAATTAAGCTAAAACTTATTCACAATTTTTTATTTATGTTGAAATTAAAT
The DNA here is from genome assembly GCF_021521415.1 of Bidens hawaiensis. NCBI lineage: Eukaryota > Viridiplantae > Streptophyta > Magnoliopsida > Asterales > Asteraceae > Bidens > Bidens hawaiensis. The sequence goes on along the minus strand of NW_027499660.1, from coordinate 39,889 downwards.
ATTTTTCTCTACGTATCTACTTTTAAAGTACACGTGACATTTCCTGATGACTGTATGTAGTTTTAAACATTAAAGGGTCTCTAAATGAATTTGTTAACTACCTCACACATGTTATCCATTTATTCAATAAAGACAATTACTTGGTGGCCAAGGTTAGATCATTGGACTTATTTAAGTTTTCAATATTTTGACTCACCGGTCACCACAAATATTTGGTCCCATTTGGAACCTAGGAAGCTGTACGAATGCTCACTTATAAATATGAGAATACCGGCCATGGTTTCATCCACAACAACACATTCCAGTTTCCAATATTTATTTTAACCACCAAATAATCACAACAAATTGCAGTTGCTTACTTGCTTTGTATCTCAGCTTTCTTCAAGCTTAGAAAATGGCTATTTTACCAGGCTTCTTTACTTGCTTTTCGGGTATAGACGACGGAAATGAAAAAACTGGTGTATCGAGCAAAGTTCAACACAGTGATAGCAATCATGAAACCAAGGGCAAGGGAAGAAAAGGCGCACCAATCCCAGTTGCGTACTTTCCTATTGGCTCAAACTTTTCACGCTTGCAATAAACCAATTTGATATGATGTTTGCTACTTTAAGTGCATCGACTACAAGTCTACGACTATTATTAAATATTAATAGTTGAATAGAGCCGGAGAGAGATAGATACATAAACGGATCTAATTATTAATTGATGTATTTTTACTTTAATTTTCATGTATTTTAATTTGTTACTTTCTTTACATTTCACTAAAAGTGTCACTCATAGATAAATGCAATTTTTTTTTGTTAATACTCTAAAAAGAACCTGCTTAGTTTATTTTATGCGAAAATAGTTAAAACTAATTCAATTTTGATATATTAGTGCATACCGGATCAAAGGTTGGATCGACCCGGGAGGTCGGGCCGGACATTGACCCGGATGACGTTATAATATATATATATACTAGTGTTTTACTCGGCGCGTTGCGCTGGAGCAGGTCGGTAAAACCTAGGCGATGGTAAAACCCAAGCGTTATTGGTTTCAAGCATTGAGATGCTAAGTTGACGAAACTTCGGTCAGTTTCGATTACGTGGTTTCTTGTACTCAAACTAAAAACAAAAATTATAAAAATTGTGGTGGTCCAATAGCATGACTTCGATTGGCAAAACACGAGCGTTGGTAAAACCCGACCATTTTCGATCCCTAACGTTGAGGTCGGGAGTCTATGCAAATTCGGTCGGTTTCTGTCACTGTCACGTTCGTTATGATACCGGAAAAATCGGCATTTTGTCGATTTTTGTTACGTTCACCAGGATACTGAAACTAAAACAAAACACGATGAGCCTACGCGAATTCGATCGATTTCCGTCACATTCGTAACAGTAACGAACAAAAACATGTCTTGCACCATCACGCCAAGTGGCCTAATGGGATACTTGCGACACAAAAACTCTTATTTATATTAACATATTTAACAAAAAAAGACATAAAATTATTAAAAAATGAAACAAAAAGATCTATTCAAATAAAGATGAAGAAATTTTGGTGTATGTGAATCGAAACCTGCATCCATTGCCTGCTTACTCTTTCTTCCTAAGTGATAACAAACTTAGAACCAACCAACTCAACAAAATATCACAATTGTATATCCATCAAAGTGATATGTATAATAACAAAACTAATAAAATATTCAAAAAAGTCTTCTCTGACACCAAACTACTTAATTATAACAAGAAACTCTTGTTTTGCAAATAACACTTTTTTCTAAAGCCTAAAATTTCATCTTGTCTTTACACAATTCTCTAAAGCAGCATAGCAATAGCCTACTGGTGTGTATAAATTACAAGGTTGGTCCTTTTCAAAAATTAGAATAGTGGTCCCTGTTAGTTACCAAATTGTAAGACGTGATCTTTTTTTCTAACATACATTGTGTTTTTTTTGAAAAGCAATTAAAAACTCAGTTAAATATGTAAAATGACCATTTAACAGTTTACTTAAATGAATGAATAAGTTTACAAAGAATTTCTAATATCAAAAAAATACAATATCTTAGTACCCAAAAGTAATTCCCCTTATCCTTTCAACTTGGTGAGTTGTTGAATTATTTTTTCTATTACAAGGACTAAATATGTCATAGCTTAGTACCCTTGTTATAAATCCCTACACAATTTGGATGAGATCAACTGCATGCAGGGACGTAAAAAAACAAAAACAAAATAGAACCACATGCGAATAGAATAGAATAGAAAAGATAGGATTTGGATGATGATGGTGCTACCCGCCAAAACCTCCTGCAACAATTAACCTCTCGGTTTCCAATCGATACACTCGGTCCTTGTTCCTGCTCAATACAAGTCCACTGAAATCGTTTCAACCGAAGGTTGTTACCTGCATTTTGTCAAAATCAGAGCATCCAACGGTTAGTAGGAGTTCTAATTATCATCGTTGATTGCTTACGCGATGTAGATTAGCCGGTTATGACGGCGGTTTCTCGTTACAACACGTTTCATAATTAGGTAGAAGATATCAAGGAATGTGATCGAATCAGTTAGTTATGAAAGAGCAATATGTTGGAGTGGTTGCCTCCACACAATTAGCTTGCATATAGTTTGTGTTTAATAGCATCCCTAGATATTAGTCACCGCATTGTATTTATATATCTCTCATCGTAATCGAACAATGTGTGGTTTTATAATATATTCAAAAGAAGATACATTTAGTGTTTAAATTTGATTCCGGTTTAGATTCTTAATTGCGTCAAAATCAGTTTAGATTTTACTTTAGGTATGCATTTTTGTCAAAGTTTGAGCATCCAACGGTTAGTATGAGTTCTATTTACACTAGTGTTGTTATCACTGCGTAGTTTTGAAGATGAATCAATGTTGATAGTTTACACAATGTAGATTAGCCGCTTACGATGTGGTTGAATAACGCGCATTTTGTTATTAGGCAGAAAGTACATTTAGTGTATGAATTCGATTCCATTTCAGTTTTCAGATTCGTAATCAGGTGAAAATTAGTTTAGATTTTACTTTAGGTATGCATTTTTGTCAAAGTTAGATCATCCAATGGTTAGTATGATAACTACCTACACTAGTGTTGTTATCGGTGTGTAGTTCTGAAGATGAATTATCGTTGATTATTGACGCAGTGTAGATTAACCGTTTATGATTCATTTCGCATTACAATCTGATAGAATAACACGCATTTAGTAATTAGGTTTAAAATACATTTCGTTTATGACTTCGATTTCGTTTCAGTGGTTTAGATTTGTAATCAGGTCAAAATTAGTTTAGATTTTACTTTCTAGTAGCATTTTCAATCTGACAGAACAACAAGCATTTTGTAATTAGGCTGAATATGCATTTAGTGTATGAATTTGATTTCATTTCAGTGCTTGCAGTAATCAGGTCAAAACTAGTTTAGATTTTTCTTTAGGTATGCATTTTTATCAAAATTAAAGGATCCAACAGTTAGTGTGAGTTCTGCAGTTCTGCTTACAGTAGTGTTGTTATCGGTGTGTAGTTTTGAATGTGCATTTCGAAAAGTTTGTCCCTTTTACATTAATATTGAACAAAAGGATCCAATTACAACAGGGAGGCTGATAAGCGGGCAACAAGCTGAAAAGTATATTTACTGTACGAATTTGTTTCCGTTTCAGTGATTTAGATTCGTAAGTTAGGTTAGATTTTACTTTGGGGATACATTTTTGTGCAATTCTAAGATCCGTAATCAGGACTTTGTCATGTAGGAATGTTCAGACTACCGAAAAACCGAAACCAAATCATGTATGCCAGAATTACAGCAAGGAATTATAAACTTGGGAGCTGCAGTTTCTGCGATTGTTGTTATTGTTCAACTCATATCTCCAGTGCCATTATCCGGATGGGATGCACCATTTCTTCCACCTGCTGAAGCTGTGCTCTATTCACCAGACACAAAGGTCCCCAGAACTGGAGAATTAGCTTTGAGAAAAGCCATCCCTGCAAACACAAACATGAAAACTATACAGGTCCGTCAAACAGTTATTTATTGGTACACTTTCTCTGTTTTGATACATGTTATGCTGAAGTTTTTCATGGTTTCTTGTAGAATTCTCTGGAGGAACTGTCATACTTGCTAAGGATTCCTCTGAGAAAGCCTTATGGAACCATGGAGGGCAATGTAAAGAAAGCTTTAAAGGTAGTTAATCACGTTTCGACATGTTAAAATGAAGATTGACCTGTTTATTTTTTCTCATTGTTCGTATTAGTTGATCAGATTGCAGTTGATGAAAAGGAGTCTATTTTGGCAAGCTTACCAGGTGATCAAAAGGAAAAAGGGTTAGCAATATATGAATCTCTTACTGATGAGAAGGTACTTTGCAAGACAACGTGCCAAATACACACATAAGGTTTTACCACAGGTTCTAGAACCTTGTTTTTGGGCTTGCAGGGTGAATTGCAGACTCTGCTTAGATATATAAAGGATAAGGATCCAGATAGAGTATCAGTAGCTCTATCATCTTCACTTGATTCTATTGCCCAGTTAGAGCTCCTACAGGTACATTGCAAGTAATACAAACGGTTATTCTATCTGAGTGCGCTTTTTTGTAAACAATATTGGACTTTTTATGCTTTGTTGAAAATAATGCTGACTTTTTTGTAATAATTAATTCTCAGTTTGATAAACTCTGAATATGCAAGTTACATCCATTTTTATATATATATGATTGCAGTATTTTGTTTTTGACAGGCTCCTGGGCTATCTTTTTTGTTGCCTGCACAATATTCAAACTATCCTAGGTAAAACTTCACTTGCATTTTTCTATTTTCTTCTTCTTTATCTTCAAATATACTTATATTTTTTAGGCTCACGGGGAGAGCAGTTGTTGAATTTGTGGTTGAAAAAGGAGATGGCTCAATGTTCACTCCACAATCTGGTGGTGTACCAATAAAAGCTGCTAAAATCCAGGTGAGCTGAACCTTAAACATCATATGTTGTTTTGTGACCTCAAATGATCATTAACTGTATTCACAGGTTGTCTTAGATGGATATTCAGCACCACTGACAACAGGAAATTTTGCAAAACTGGTAAGGTAGTGTGACATTACATCATCTGTTTAACTTGTCTTTCTAACTTCATTAATCACTTATACTTCATGTAAATGTAATAAATGAGCATTTTAATAAGAAAAGGAAAATAGGCCTGTAAACGAAAAATAAGCAAACGGATTTTCTTGTTCATGTTCGTTCGTTAGAAAATTGAAAATGTTCATTTGTTAACATTCTAAACAAACAGTTCATGAACATAAATCAACAAACAAAAATGAAGTAAATGAAAAAAATATAAGTGAACATAAACAAACAATCATAAACGAACACCTATTGAAGTCTAATACATTAAGTATACAATAGTGTCAAAAGTTAATAAACGAACGTAAATGAACAAATGAAGCATGTGCTCATGTTTGTTTGTTTAATAAAATAAAAAAAATTGTCATGCTCAATTATTAAATAAACGAACATAAACGAGCATCCCACTGAACAATTCACAAACGATTCACTAAATGTTCATTTCGTTTACAGGCCTGCTTATAAAAAATTATAACTTTAGAACAAAAGGATAAGCTAAGTGATTGTTCAGGTAACTGATGGAGCCTATGACGGAATGAAGCTAAAATGCACCGACCAAGCGATTGACAAGAGCATAGGTTACAGTGTTCCTCTAGAGATAATGCCATCTGGACAGTTTGAGCCGCTGTATAAAACAACTTTAAGCAAACAGGTTGGTGGCTGGTTCTTGTTTGGTCAAAAGGCCAATGTTTCTTTCTATACTTGTTTTTCAATAACGTTTACAAAATGGAAGGATGCAGAGCTGCCTGTGCTTCCGTTATCTGTCTATGGCGCAGTTGCTATGGCCCACGATGAGGTGTCTGAGGAATACTCGTCTCCAAATCAGTTTTTCTTTTATCTTTATGATAAAAGCTACGTGAGTATATAAAATAATCGTAAGTGTTTATATTTACCTAAATTATGAGTGTGTATAGTTAACACCTGGTTATGTGTTAACAGTCTGGCTTAGGAGGTTTATCTTTTGATGAGGGTCAGTTTTCTGTATTCGGGTATGTCTTTTAAACCTTTTTTACTCTTTGTATTTCATGAAACTTAGAGATAAAAGTTTTATAACCATAAATCTGCATATAAAACTAATAACTTAATAAAAACAAGTATTCCTTTGATATCTGTATGGTTTAACAACATTCTTATGCCCATTGATACGTCAACAACGTACTTGAGCTTTTTTGTATGTCACTTTAGAAAATATTCGGTGAACAATGTCTCTTGACTGTCAAATACATAAATATTACATGAAAAACAAGTATTGGATTCTACATGTCAAATATGCATATTTTTTAGCGATGTCATGTGATCCCTAATACATGGATCCACTCGTACATCAAGTTTTTAGTCATTCATTGACTCGATTAATGAGATTTTTAATTTTTAGAATCAACTTCATAAAGTGTTTTCTATGCGCTATGTCACATTAATATATAATTTTTTTATTATTATTTTGTCAAACTTCTACCGATATAAGTTTGAACTTAGGACATCTAATTTAACTTATACCAAAAAGCATTTGGTCAAATCACCAAATGAAATTTTGATGTCTTATTATAAGTTATAAGGTGTTTCCTTCTTTTAGACACCCAAGGTTTGGATTTCATAATATTACTAGAATATAGCCTGTCTGATACACAGATGGTTAAAAGTAAACAAAAAGTTAAATTTAATAATATATCCTCTGAAGCCCTGACTCTTCCATTCCTTCTCCATCGCCCTCATTCTAAATCGATTCACCTCTGAATCACCGATCTACTCTCTCAAATCTGTCAGCCTCTTCGGGTGGTATCTGAATTCTATATATGCTACTTCATATTCTATAAATACCTATACTATACATCTATCTCTGCATATGCAATCAACAAGTCTCAACAATCTGTAAGTTTTCTATCTCTTTCTATTAATTATTATATTAGGGTTTGTATAATTGATTGGGTAGAACCCTAAATTTAAATGATAAAAGTTTGTTGATTTCAGTTATCTAATAAAAATTTGATTTTGTTATTTCTTCAATCTACTGTAAGATCGCAGCAGAGTCTCTTTCTCTCTCTCTCTCTCTCATCAGTAGGTACGCTTCTTCAAATTCTTCATCAATCCATATGGATTTACAATCTTTCAAGTAGATTGTGAGTTCAGTTCATGTTGTTAATTATTTAGTTTTAGGTTTCCAAACTCATGTTGTTAATTATTTAGTTTGACATATATATAAATTTAACATAATACTAAACAAAATCAATGATGTTATATGATGTTTGATAAGAATTTTATTGTTTTTTTTTTAATTTCATGGGCATTATACGATCATGTTGTTAAGTATATTGATTATTGGCACCTAACACCTCCTCAACCCTTGATTACTTTAAACCTAACCGTTCCGAATTTGATTCGGATTGCTAAAGTTCGAAATTCGACTCAATATCACCATCTGTTATGGTTTTTAATGTATCTTGATTGCGATGAAGCAGTTGGAGATTTGAGTGTGGTAAAAGCGAAAGCAAAGTTGAAACAGGCTCAAGAATCTGGAAAAGATATCAGATTTATTGTAAATAAATTGAAGGGTATGCTTTTATGGATTGGTCAAACTCTAAGAACCATTGCTTCAATGAGCAGGTTCAAGATTCTTCTTTTGTCGCTTTCCTAATTTACCCTTTTGGTTTACTCACTGTATACAACACGGGAAGGATTGGGTGGTAAAGTTGCATCAATAGAAAGATGAAATCAAGATTGCAATTCAACATTACTGGTTAGGTATGAGACTTTTTTGGGCTGATGTTCGAATAAGCTCTCGGTTGCTGTTGAAGTTAAGCTTTGGAAGAAGTATTACCAGAAGGGAAAGACAACAACTCATGGTTTACCCTATCGTTCGTCAGTGCAATAAAAAAAATCCAACTGTTATCATAAACTGGGTCACAACGCGGACTATAAAGAAAGCAACAACATATATGGTGTTTTTTAAGGTTCCAGATCTTCCTAATCCAGGTGCCCAACTTCCATAAACTGTCACCGATCTCTATTGTGGGGATTTGATTTTTTAATGCATCTTGATGATTTAATCTGGTTAATAATGGTTTGTTGAATTTGTGTCGGTTTGGATTTTGGGTATGGTTAAAAAAAATTCAAACATGAACAAATCCTTTATGCTACATAGTGTTGTTTAATTTATTATAAACATGTTATCTTTGAGTTATTCACATCGAAATAAATTATCGGAGTTAGAGTTTAATGGTACTTGGTAAACTTTTAGAGTTAGTGGTACCCACAAAAAAGATTGTTCTGTCAAACATCAATGTCTTACATCCAACATCGTCGTTCCAACCGACAGATGCGTTTAAACTTCACCGGCTTACTTTCGCCGCCTAAGATGCAGATATGGAATCCGGAAACAGCCGACCGCCTCCTAGGATTCGATATGGTATCTGGCGACATCAGAATGCATGAGCATACATATAGAGAGAACTTTTTCAAAAATGGTTGAAGAGAAGAAAAGTTACAGGGGCATAAAGAGAGAGAGAGTCAGAAAGTATCTCCACAAATGAACATGTGTTGTGGAACATGTGTAAAGTAAAGGCCAGCGTGTAGCCCATACATCATAACTCAGAGGGTACAATAATCAGTGCCTAAAGCACAAACAATCGATGCGATAAAGTCAATGAATAGTAACATTAAGGGTGAGTCAAGATTTTGCAATTTAAAATATATGATAATATGTAAAGTTATGATAAACAAGCCAAGCTCAAGCTTGTGCTCGGCTCGTTTACAACCCAAAGTCGGGTCATTACCCCTTATCCACAAGAGGATGAACCGGACCACAGAAATGCACTGTCCAACTGGCAATTCAATTACAATAATACTAACCAATAATCAAGCTGTAGATGGTAATCGAGTTGCAGATGATAAAGAAACAATCTGGATGTGAATAATAGCAACCAATAATCAAGCTATGCACAAAACAAGTAATTCAATTACAACAATAATTTAAAAGAGAGCAACCTATATCATGCTAAAATAAGCCGAGTAAAATATCCAATAAAAGATTCAAAAAACAGTTTCATATCCTCTAATTTCACATACATAAGTACATGTGTCACATACTAACCAAAAGAATCAAACCTTCACTGCATATCCACTCCTATACTCCCTTCATCTTAATATCAAACCTGCAAATTTTGCAATCAAATTCAGCACAACACAAATGCAATAATCATTCAAACTGAAAATCATTAAATCACTAAAGATATAAATAAATTACCTCCAATCAAAATTCAGCTCTTTGACTTCTTTCCAACTAAAATCTGGATAATACGCAGACCCCTACTAAACGCATCATTAAACAAGATCCTCGTTTGCATCGACTGGAAACCTGGCATCCATGACTAAACCGCCACCGGAGTCAACACAATCACGCCAAACATAGTATCATACGTGCGGGCCACAGACACAACAGTGCCCCATATTATAGTTTTCTCCAAAACGGGCCTGAACACTTGTGCAATCAAAAGAAACCCCCAACCAGTGGGAATAAACGCCAACAAACTCGTGAACATATCAAGGAACTTAAACTCTGTAAACTCCAACAAAGCGATTATTATCAGTATCCCGAGAGCAATCACCAGAAACTGAACCAGCCGATAATAAATATGTTCTCGTGCAGAATACTTATCGCGCGCATACACTATAACCGAGTACAACCCGAGAGCCACCACCACATAAATCCAAGAAAGTATGTAAACGCAACGCTTTTACTACCCGCAGCAATACCCAGCTGGTAAACAATTCCATACTGAAAGAAGAAAAACCGCAAATCTAAAATAACTTCGAATATTTTCCCAAATAAACCGGTATTCCTCAAATGATCTTGCTCTTCATACCACCATCTTTCCCAACTCTCCTCGGACTTTGCAAACACGCCCCCACAAAACCCGATCCAGTTCATGAAATCATCATAATCATAAACTGTTTTCAACCAATCGAACCCAGACGGATTGAACACAAACGGAGCCATAATCCATGAAACCACAAGAAACCAACTTGAAATGGTTAACGCGATATACGTAAACGTTCCTTTCGCAACGGGACTGTATCCCGCATAAACAGTTAAGATCAAACCGAGCTCGATTGCCTTTATGAAATGGCTTCGAGCGTAAAGTCGGTAATTTTCAGCAAATTTCTTATGTTCCACCACGAACCCACGACCCGTTGCACGATACTTTGCACCACCGTGAAGAATGGTTCGACCGAAATAATGAGAACGGGTTCCTAACGAGAACGTGTAGAATACAGAAGATAGTTGAAGCTGCATTGTTATGAAGTCCCATATGGCTGCAAGAAACCCTAACTCGAGGGTATTTTCGACAATCATCGGTAACGCGGTGAAAAGACCGAGCTGGACGATAAACTGCTGGTTTAAAATTGTCCCTAACGCTCGATTTGTTTGAGTATCGCCTGCAACCGAGTTCTCAACACCGCTAAGTGCGAGATATAACCGACCCCACAAGAACGCGTAAACTGTTAATGAAATCATCATCGTGTTAAAAAAGAAACCAACGGTCGTGTAAAAAAACGAAAGCATTCTGAAAAAATCGAGTCGGTGACCCAATCGATACACGTCTCGACTAAGAACCTGCTCACCATTTCCGCTTGCAACTTTAGCTTCAAACATGGACACTTGATTTAACCCGACATCTCGTCCTTTACCGACTTGAATATACTCGTGGTGGGTCACGTTTCCGCCTCTTAACGTGCAGTTAAAACCCGCAAAAATGTCTTCACTTAAGTTGATCAATCTTGAAGCTTTACTGATTCCACCACGCGTTAAGAACCAAAACCGATCGAACACGTCGGGATGGCCATAATGCAACCGAATTTTCAACGGGTTGGCTAAGACCCGCTGACCCAACGTGACAAAACTCGTTTCTTGAGCTGACATGAACCACGCAAGCGACGAAACAGAACCCGTAAAGATGTTCTCTCGTACACCCAAAATGTTTGGCTTACGAATACCGTATTTACTTTTGTATTCTTCAAGTAAATTCCTCATTTTAAGAGCTTCTTCAAAGTAATTATCTTGATTCATGTCAATAGTTTGAACCGCATCGCCACGAGTGAAAATAAGAGCATGGTTTTGGTTCTCGGGTTTTCCTTCTCCAAGCTTTAATGGGCCTGGTAACTTCACCCGATAAATTTCAACTTCTTTTTCCAGTTCCTGATCATACTTCACAAGAACAGAATAATAATCCGTCACATCCCGTGTCCCGTCTTTTCTCGGCACCTCATTGACATAGGCAACCCGGAGGGCTTCATTGTTTTTCATCAAGTACAGAATCTCTTCAGCATGGGGATCTTTTTTCGCCTTTTGGGTCCCGTATATCTGACACGCAACAACATAAGTGTACTTCATCAATGCAGTTCCATACTCATGCCCCTTAAACATAGTACTCATAGTACTATCAGCTCTTCTTAAACTCTGACCCGAGCGACTAGAATCATCCCCACTGCCTAACGGGACGAGCTCCCGTGCACCTTCACGGATGTCCATTTCAGAAGCCGAATCAAGAAAGGCAAGCATTTTAAGAGCTCGGTAATAGTACATCATTCCGCGAACTGTACGGGCCAGTGTTTGACCCCTGTACGAAGCCCAAAGCCGAAGATCTCTCAGCTTAGTGGTCCATAACTCCTTTTCCGACACCATTCCTTCACGTTTCATCCGTTGCAAAAAGTTAACCCATTCATCAGCATATATAGTTTGCAAATAATAAAGAGTCGAAACCCCGTCTTTATTCTCGGTTTTCAACTGTTCTCTATTGTAAACCACTTCTTCATTGTAATACGGTGTCTAAACACTAAAAGCCATCATCTTTTCAACTTGAGGCGCGTGAGGAATGTTCATAAACAACGAGTTGCTAAAGAATGCAATTCGTCGTCTTGCTTCTAAATTCACGGGAATATTATTCATGGAGTCATGTGAAGTAAGAATCGTGTGAAGTCTTCGAGTCTGTCTATAAAAACTCTCATTTTCTGAACCGGGTAACTCAACCGCATTCTCAAAAAGCAAACCCGCTCCCGAAAGTGGTCTGTGTGGGGCCAGCCCGTCTTCTTTCAGCTCATTTATGGTTCGTTTTTCTCTAAAGAAGTCACGAATAACCACCTCGTACAGTGCTTGTAGTATGTTGACCACTTTGTTGACATCTTGTTTGGACTTTATTAACAAACCCACAAGTGTGATCAGATGGGTATGAATCTTGGGAAGAGCATACATGTTAAACGTCTTGGTGAACTTTCCAATATCGATTGAGTTTTTGATTTCTTGAAAGATTGTGGTAATAATCGAGTACTCTTGCGTGTTCTGCTGTACAATTCTGAGCAGCAAGTGTTGGACACTATCATAAGTTTCAATAACAGAACAACGTCTGTACTCGTGTTTCTTGATTTTGGACCATAGCCACTTGTCGGGAGCATCAACCAATTCCTTTGCTTGACTTAAAGCAAGAAGTAACTCATTAGATAATAAGAAGCATGGCCATCTTACAACACGAACACTCCATGTATTTTGAGGCAATTCAAGAAGCTCCACTTCACGGTCACTAATAATATCTTCTTCTCTAAATGTCGAGATTATTTCATTCCAAATCAATGCAAACTTATGGGCCTTAATTTGATCCGAATCAAGTTTCTTGAACGGTCTTCCGAGACCATATCTTAACTTCAATCTATGAAGGGTATCTTTAAACTTACTCCTTAGCGTCCCTCTTGTATTCAACAACTGTTCTTCAGGCATCAGATTAAACTGCATTGCACTAGCAAAAAACTGAAACCGTAACCTCAGCTGCTGCACGTTTCTAATCTCACCCAAATGGCTCAATAACCCGACTCCCGCACCCACAAACGAAGAGTAAATCGAATACCAGATTTGTAAATCCATTAAGTAGATCAACACAACCGGTAGCCATAACAGCCCTACAGCAAACCGGTTACTATTACCAAAAAACTCATGCCATTCATATCTTACATCATCAAGGTCTAAAATGGCTTTAGTGGGCTGAATCATAGGTTTTATCTGCAAGAAGTAACTGAATATAAACTTGGTAGCGAGAACCACGATCCAAAACAATGTATACTTTACGTTATCCACTAGACCTTCTCTAAGTCCACGACCCACAAACTGTAATACCCGTAAATTTTAGTTTTACAAAATATGATATAATAATAATAATAATAATGGGAATAAAAATAATAATAATAATAATAATAATAATAATAATTTAAAATTGAAACCTAGATGATTTCAAACTCATGATTGAGCATATGTTTATTATTTTATATTCCAATCATCATCTAGATCAACTTGTTTCAAATTCAAACGTGCTGGAAAATTTGGATTAACTCCGAAGCCTCGTTACTTCACAAACGACCTCCGTTATAAATTGCAACAAACTCCATCGCACCCATCTATCATCTACTCTCATCACACCTATCTCCACCTCCCTCATTGTGACTCTACGCTGTTGTTGTTACAAGTGGCTGACGCCGACTCCATTGCCGACGAACCGTCACGAAACCACAACCACCAGTCCACCACCGTCTATCAGTTGTTACCGGAGGTAACCATCATCATCACGTGAGTTTGCCGCCCCCGCTTGTCACGCCACTACGGACGCTGCGTGTTGTCACTACTGCTACAGCCATCTACTGCCGCCGCACATCGAGCGCTACCGCCATCGCTGCTGCAACCTCCGCCACCACTGTCTTATTCCTAGGAATTTTTATCGCTCATCCGTCGAGGTATCGAGCACGTTCTCTATTTCTATTTCGTATATGTTTTTAATCATAGCCTATTTGTGATCGTTGATCTATTTCCCGCGACGTAAAACCTTGTTTATTTAGAAGAACCAAAAGTTAATATATACAGAGGTGCTCATGCATGTTGTATATACAACTTGTTCGTGTGTGTGGGTGTATATATATATATATATAATTGATTTTTAGAGTTAAACGTAATAGCCAAAATAGCCATAATGCAACTAATATAAATTTAATATATTTGGTATGTATACCCAGTAACCAAACTTATGAATTTAAATTAAGAATGATTAAGTGTATAAAGAGTTTTGTTGGTTTTGATAAGAAGTTGAGTAAAGTTAGTTTTGTTCCTATATAATGAGCTAGTAAAGGTTAGTGATTCATGATATATTTAAAGCTTAAACGTTTTTGGATAATTACTAAAATGATCTTATGACAATGAGTTTTCAACAATAAATTGTGAATTTTAGAAGGCATATGTCGTGGGCGGAAATCAACGAAACAACCCATGTAAATTAAATTCGTGTATCTAAATAATAAAATTGTAAATAAACCGTAGGTTCTCATAATTGTTGAAGACAAGCCAATTTGTTTGCTTTTGCTTAATCATTAAGGTACGGATTCTGGTTTCTGTCACTCATAGTATAAATTTTATTTTGTTACTTTGTAGTACGGTTTCTGTTTTTGTTTCCTCTTAGTACTATTTATATTCCGTTACTTTGTAGTACGGATTCTGTTTCTTGTTACTTTGTAGTACGGTTTCTGGTTTCTTTCTCTAATAGTATTAATTATATTCCATTACTTCGTAGTGCGACTTTTGTTCTCGTTTACTAATAGTATTGAATCTATTCCGTTACTTTGTAGTACGGATTTTCGTTACGCGTCGGTTATATTTTGAGTTCAGTTATTTTATATGATATATTTTAGTTATATGTTTTTAGTTTTAGTACTCTGTTACCCGAGCATTTTCTGACTTGTCGTTGGGGCGTCAACGGGAAGGCACTTATCGTGACAGTGCGTAATCAAAGTTCACGGCGTCTCTAACTAGTACTTTTGAAGTATTAGGGCCACTTGGAGGCATATAGATCGATCTTAGCTCTGACTCCTGACTCCTGACTCCTGACATGGCACTTATCGTGACAGTGCGTAATCAAAGTTCACGGCGTCTCTGAAAGTACTCATGTAGTACCTTGGCCACTTAGAGGCGTATAGATCGATCTTAGCTCCGACTCCTGACTCCTGACTCCTGTTTGAGATGGAACAATGTGTGCACGCCACCCACACCGTCTCCTTGGTGCATGGACTAGCTAGCTGTGTACCCCTCTGTTTAGGCTCTGGGTGCTTCCGTATTACACGACCTATTTATTTTAACATCGTCGTCGTGTATTTTAGTAATTATATTTTGTTTCGCTATATTTCTGGTCCGTTTCGATATGTGTATATGCATTTGGTTAAAGTTGAGTATATTCAGATTACGTCCCGATCGTGTATCGGATTATGTTTCGCATCTAATTATAGTTCGGTCTAAAACGTGGTTTTATATCCGCAATAGTTTCAGTTTTATTTCAGTATGTGTTTTGTCTTATGTATGCCTTTACCTATACTATTGTTCTTTCCGTTACTGGGCAAATTTTTGGCTCAACCGTATTTTCTTGTTTTGTTTTTCTTATTTTGTTTTCAGGTAATACGGGAAATTAGTGATGAGATATAATAATGAAGTTCAAGCTTTTTAAAGGCTATTCATTTTCGGTTACCTGAGTAAATATAATTTGACTTAGGCTTATTCGAATTTTGTTATGATGTCTGTAATAGTGACACGTCAGCCTGCTCCGGGTTGGGGTGTTACACAAACGTTTTACTTTGAAACCACCAAGTTATCAGGTAAAAGACTCTCCAGTTTGTATTTTCAAAAAAGTTACGAACCCACGGAATAATAAACAAAGCAAGTGCTAAAATCTCGGGCAAGATGAACACGAATGCAGCTTCAACAAAATCCACCACTCGCTTATTATCAGCACTCGACCGACGCCCATCATCATTCCTTTGATTCCAAATCCTGGTGTACAACACCAGGAACACAATAATCCAAACAACCGAAGTAATAATCTTTAACACCATTCTAACACCTAGCCACATCGTCTCTCTCGACACCAGCTTATACTGCATCACAGCATCAAGAACCGCTTGTAAAAGCCTCAACGCGCTCCACGTAATAAACACACTCAAAACCTTCGCTTGAACACTCCTATCCTCCAACGACTCCCACGGATATGTCTTCTCGTCTCTCCACGCCACAATAATCGCAGCCTGTAAGAACATAAACAACATAATCCATAGCTTGTCAAAGCTCCTGAACAAATTCAAAAACGACCTCTGCTCCACGAACCCCGTCTTCCCGACCCACTTCCCACGACTCGTCGTCGCGAAAAAATTACTCCCGATATCAATCGGCCACTTCAACTTCTCAAAACACCTCCTACTCCAAAACTACTCGTTTAAATCATCATAATTCCGCCAGTCTGAATGCGGTGCCATCCCGTTCCTACCAAACTCAATCTCGGTTTTAACCGTGTCGTAAATCGGCTTAACCACGCGATCTAAAAACGCGTTTTCCCCCGAAATCGAGGGCAAAGCCGGCCTCCCGGTATTCTCATCAATATAATCTTCTAATATTCTATTCAACTCCATAGCCATATGATGGAATACATAACAAATACATTCCGGCATAAACCTTAAATTAGCTGACTCACCCCATATCAATAAATACAACGAGACGTACAACAACTCACGACGTTGGTCGGATTCAGAGTGCTGGCGGCGGGATTCGGAGATCCATATGTTAGATTTAGTACCGAGGAAAGAACACCAGTGGGTGTAGTTGTTCAGAAGCTTCCGGCGGAACTTACGCAGGACGGTGGGGTCGAGCTTGTCGATGTTGTCGGGCGGCGGCTGGAGGCGCATCTGGGCGTTGGATAAGTGGAGGACGATGTGTTCGCGTTGGTTGGAGACGTTGTGAGACTGGAAGCCGAAGAAGGCTCCAAGCCAGTCGAGGAGGTCGTAGTGTGGCTGCCATGGGATGAAGGGAGGTCGCCGGAGGTTACCGACGGAGCCTATGGCGGCGGTGGCGGCGCGTACCTCGGGGAAGCGGAGGGAGGGGTGGTCGGTGAGGAGGTTGTGGATGGGGATGATGTTGTAAGTGGAGTTGGGTGGTTCGGGTGGGTGGCTTGACGGTGGAGGACGTTGCCGGTGAGTAGTCATGTGGATCTGTTGGTTGTTTGTGGGGTTGAATAATGGGTTTGAATTGGTAGGATTTGATTTGAAACAATGGGAATAATAATAATAATATATTATTATTATTATATTATTATTTGGATCTATGAAATGAAGGTAACGTTAAAAAAAAAGAATTATGTTAAATTTCCTATATTATAATATATTATTATTATTATTTGGTAGGATTCAGATTTTTAAATTTCCTAGTGTTTGCCACTAGCTAAAAAGAATTATGTTAAGGAAAGAAAAGGTATTTTATTTATTAAGGTAGTGTTTAAGGTATTGTTTGATATGCTAAATGTCATAATGAAATGGATCATCATGAAAAAATAAATAAAAAAATAGATTTTAGGTTGCTCAATCGAATTGAATCATGTATTACATAAAAATCTTATTTTATCAAAATTATTTCGTCCTTGTCTTTTTTTTCTTTTATTTCATTCTTCTTTTACCGTACTCTCTCAATACTATTGTCGTCACAACCACCACTATGACACAATAGGTTAACCAAACAATACAAATGAATGGTAATGACGTATTTCATTCTGGTAATCAATTATTTCTTCATTCCATTTACTCCCCATGCCAAACAGACTCTAAAAATTGTGTTTTGTATGTGGTAATGGAATCAAATGGACAGGGAAATCAAATTAGCAATATAAGGGATCATTCATTCCATTACCAATGGTAGTGGCAGCCAGAGGTTGTGTTGGTGTCCAGGAGTAGTGACCAGCATGGTAGTGTTGGCCAATGATGTTGGCGGCGGTGGTGATGATGGTAGTGGCCAGAGCCGGTGGTGCCGATGGTGGTGGGCAATGGTGGACCTACTCCTTGAGTAGGGGTGTCGGCCGTCCCTTGTGAAAAAAAATAGTAGTGTATAGGTGTGTTAAAATATCAACCAACCCCTGCGAAATTTTGACACCAACCCCTGTGGAATTTCAAAAACAACAAAAAGACCCTGTAAAATTTCAAGAACAACCCTCACGAAATTTCAAGACATGCCATAATAATAAATAAATTTACATATTTACAATCTATATATCTATTAAAGCAATTCATTTTACTACATTCCTATTGAATGAGTTTAGTAATTTTCATAAATAAGAATGCATTTTTAGAATTTTCTTCTAATTTAATAAATAAAAAATAAAATTTAATATTCAAGATTGGATGGCCTTTAAGCTTCTAATAAATTTGGCTAAGTTTTTGCTTTACAAAAAAGTATTTATGATATGCATAAAATGTTCACTAAATATAGAATCCTAGCCGTCCATTTGCAAACGCTTTTTAGCATATTCACCAAATTAATATCTTTTTTTTAGTTTGATGTTTTAAGTTGTAAATATATATTCAATAACCATTTAATAACACTTTCACAACTTGGATGTTTTAATATAAATATGTATTTTTAAATGTTTTTTTTCAATATTATGGTATATGCTTTAACTAACAATTTATATCATATCTTAATTTTTTGTTACTCAATTTGTCTTTGCATGTTGCTTTGGTTTAGAAAACACAGGAATTATATGGATTGCAGTTTCAATAAACTAATGCAATAGCCTTTTCATTAATATTCATATTAGTAATATCTTATAATTATTAATTTCAAAAGTATAAATTAATAAATTTTCATCTATGGTAATCTTTTTCATTTTGACAGACTTATGTAAAATAATCCGTTTATTGGAAAACCATTATCATTACATTTCTTCAAATAGTTAGATAATATGTATGTGTGTGTGTGTGTTTTCAATTGACGAATTTTCTATTTCCACCCATGTAGCATACGGGTCAATAACCTAGTTATAATTATATAAGTGTTTATAAATAATTTATTCCACAAAATTTGAGTTTAATATATGCAAGTTTGATACAAATTTAGGCCGAAATACTCAATCAATCAATACCTAAATTTTAATACCAAGTCCAAAACTATTAACCCACACCGCAGTTAACCTATTAAAAAATGGTTATTATGACGCAAGTAATATGTCAGGTGAGTCCAACGGATTCAGAGTTTTAATCTTAAAAGAAAATTTTTTTGACTCATAGGCAAGAATTGATTCGATTTGAATTATCCGGAGAATTCTTTATATAGATGTCCAATGATATGTACAATGTTTTGCTTACCAACTTAATTTGCATTGATGTATCCTTTATCAAAGTTAGTTCTCGCATTACCCATTGCAAGTGCACGCATTGAAAATGCTTTTCGGTGATGAAGTACGTGAAGTTCGATTTGCGTAATCAGATGGGTGATAAAAATTTAAAAGATAGTTTTATTTGTTTCATTGAGAAATACTTGCCTGTGAATGTCAGACTAATGTTTAGATTAGATTTCAAAAAATGAAATCCGTAGAGAACAATTTTAGATATATGGTATTTTAATTATGCATTTCTAATGACCGGAATGGCCCAACTGGACCAAAAATAATCATATACCAATTATCCGACCCAAATGGCTGAACCAGAATCGGAAAAAAAATTATATAGTGATAGTCAACTGAATATCGACTTAAAAAATTTCGGTCCCTATGAAAAAATTTCCCAGGTCCCTCACTGGTGGTGGGCGATGGTAGTGGTGGCTGGCTGTGACGGTGACCGATGGTTGTGAGGAGGGAATGGAATAGGAAAAAAAATAGGAGTGGGGGATTATATTTATTTGAGTGTTTTGAGAAAACATGATTTCTTGTAAAAAAAAAATTATTTTATTTTATTAATCAACCAAACACTGTTTTTTTTTTCTTAAATTATTTTCTGATAATGATTTAAGTCATTCCGACTATGATTTTTTATATCAAACACCATCTAATTGTGATTTTATAAGTTTTGGTTTGCGGATATTATGGCCAGAGTTTTATGCCTTTGAATATTATATAGTGTATTATGTAGTAATAATGTGAATATGTTTCGCTGAAAAACCTCGTTGTTGAAATGACACGCTCAGGGCGCGTGTGATGGGCTTTGTTTGAATCTCATGCCAATTACGTGTTACTATGCGTAATATTTAATTATTGGCATACATTACGATTATTACATATAATAAAATTGAAAACTAGGTAACCAACACCAATATCCATACAAACCAAATAATTAAACACTTATGAATTGGTAGAAGGTTGATTAGAGAAATCTTACATCTGCTTTTGGAAATAGAGAGATTGTTCTTAAATGAGATACATATTTTAGGATCTAAAATATAACATCGAGTATTTATTAGTAGCATGAGAAAAAAAATATGAGAATGAAAAAAGATTTCAAACCGCTTAGGCTCACATGACGTGAAAGGTGAGGTGACACCCCTCACGCAATGATAAAATCTGAGAATGTTAATTAAGGATGTTAACATATGTAATAACTATTAATAGACTTAGAAAAAACAAATAAAGTATTATTTATTTTTTGTTGTTTTTTCTAGCTTTAGTTTATGATTTGTATTTTTTTTTAAATTATAGACTAGATAATTTATAAATATTATAATTTCAAATATATACTTTAAATATAAAAATTTTATTAAATAAAAAAGAAAAATAGGAAATGGAGAATGATGGAGAATGGGGAAATGGTTTTCACCCCTAGGTTGAAGGGCGTTGAAGAGTGATGTTGAATGATGCGGAAAAGCTGACATGACGCAGACGTGAAGAGCGAGAAGAATAGTGTTGAGGAGTGTATTAATGTATATCCCTTAGCCTTAGAAAGTAAGTAGCACCGATACCTATAAAGAAAGACAAACAAAGAGAAAGGCAAGCTAAGACACATGACTAAGTAAAATAACATCGTCTTAAAACCACCTTAACATTTATCTAATGTCTTTAAAAAATTCTATAACTTATCACGCCCTCGAAAAAATGAAAGTCCAACAAACACAACTTAATTTGTTCATATCACGTCAATTTGGGTAGATCTTTGCTCATCCTCCATTTCGCTACGAAAGGTTTTCACATTTCTTATATATCTTGTCATATTTCTAATCCAAAATGCATCACCCCTTAATTTACCTCAATCTCCCCCTCATATCATCGTATTCAAAACGTGCCACCCTAATTTATCCAAAAAAAAATCTTCTTTTTTATTTCCAGTTCATTCTTGTATGCACACAATCACACATGTTCATTCAAAATTCTTAACTAGGTAAAAATACAAATAAAAGATAAAGGGGTTTAATTAATTAATGAACTTAAGTAACATAATCCATAAACTCTTACACATATCATGTTGGTTAAAATATTTAAAATATATTGTGAGTAATTATTGATATGGCTAGAGCATTCTTTTATATCTATTACAGTTTTCTCTCTCCTTCACTCATAACCAATTCAAAAAATTTTAAAAAAAACGAAGAGAGGCAAACAAATATTTCTCAAATTTACAAACAATCACTACATTTTCTCTCTCCACCCTATAATTTACATTTACAACCATGCATAATCTCATCATATAATTCACAAATTCCCCTCACATAATTTTTTAACACCTAAAATAGACTGGTTTATTCTCCAAGTTTTCTATATATTTCATTGTATTATTGTATGTAGTTTGTAACACATCTGAATAATAAAATCTCCTTCTTTCTCTCTACATCCCCACATGTTCATCTTTTATTATCTTGCTACTAGGCTAGTTTCACAACGATTAGAACTAATAAAATCAAATAAAATAAACTATGCTTATAGTTTAAGAAATTAAAAAGGAAACATTCCCAAAATAGCCCCTTTTAGAGAGTGAGTCCCCAAAATAGCCATTTTTTCCTGAAAATTATTTAGAATTTGGACTGTCAAGACGCATTGGGAAAAGATAAAAATAAAGAGGGAGCAGGCCAAATTTCAAAGGAAAGTTAGGTAGGAGACGAGATTTGAGGAAATAATGAAGGTAAAGTCCAAATTTTTTTGTAATCTTGGAGTAAAAGTTCATATTTTTCCAAACCTTTTTTTTCTCAAATACCGTCTTGAGAAACTGTTTTTTTATGTTTCCTACCTTTCCCGTTAATATTTTCAAATTCTTGGAAAAAGAGATTTTGAAATCTCGTCTTGAGAGACGAGATTCTACCACCACCACCACCCACCGTTCGCCTTCTACCGCCACCACCCACCACCACCACCACCATTTGTCACCGCCCACCACCATCCGTCACCACCAGCCACCGTCTTCTCCATTATCTTCGTCATCATCGTCATCATCATCATCATCATCATCATCATCATCATCATCATCTTTTTCATCTTTATCTTCTTCATCTTCATCTTCACATTCTTCACCTTCATCTTACTGTCGGGTGGTAGACAGTTGTGATGGAGGATGGTGGGTGGTGGTGACGGATGGTGGTGGCGGACGGTCGGTGGGTGGGTGGTTGGGGGGGATGTAGGTGGTGGGTGGTGGCGGTAGTGGAGGTGGTAGAAGGCGAACCGTGGGTGGAGGTGATGGTGGTAGAATCTCGTTTCTCAAGACGAGATTTCAAAATCTCTTTTTCCGAGAATTTGAAAATATGGACGGGTGTAACATCTACGGATTTTTCTTGCAAAAACGCTAGTCTTTGGTGCTCGTATTTAATAAAGTTCTCGTATTAATTTCATCGTCTACATTTATTAGTGTTGAATTATGTGTCATTTATTGAATAACATTATCTTTATATGCGTAATTATATGATCCTATGTTCATTTCATCATAAACATGCTTAATCATTAATATAACACGTTGAACCGGAATGCCTAGATTAATATTTTATAACATGTAACAAAATATTTTGTTATTATTAATGTTATCGTAAGTATTTAAATTAATCATGTGATTTAAAAAAGGAACATTCTAGAACCTTCTATCTTAACCTTATTCCTCAAGTTTTAAATTATCTAATTATCTAATTCATTTAATTTTGAAAAAAAAAGAAAAATAAATAATAATATAACAAAAGTGCCGTGCATTTTGTTATAATATATTACAAGTGTTTTTTTTTTAATTTATTATT
The DNA here is from genome assembly GCF_021521415.1 of Bidens hawaiensis. Classification (NCBI taxonomy): domain Eukaryota; kingdom Viridiplantae; phylum Streptophyta; class Magnoliopsida; order Asterales; family Asteraceae; genus Bidens; species Bidens hawaiensis. The sequence continues at coordinate 16,755 of NW_027499660.1, read as the reverse complement.
ATCATTATTTTAAAGGAATATTGGTTTTAAATAATCCCAACTATGACCTATTGGTAAATATCAGTCCCAACTTTACAGTTGTCTGCTGACCGTCCCAACTATTGATGTATTTGTTTTTAACGGGCCGCGACTAACGGATGTTAACTCCGTTAGTGATTTGTTGACGCGGACCTTCTTCTCCGGCCGCATCACGCCGGAAACTTGTCGGAAACCTGCAACTCGTCTCCATTCTCCTAACCGACGTGGACCATCTCTCTTTATCTTTCCCCTCATTCGAAACCTAACCGACGTGCCGCCGTTGTTGTCTCCGGCGAAGTTCACCCTCGTCAATCGTGCACCATTCGAGGTAATTGACACATCATTCGACTCGTTTTTATCCTCTTAACAAAAGCCCTATGCTTATTTTGTAAATCGTGTAACATTGATTTCAAATTTTTAAAAATAAAATCGGGTTTGGTATATAGGGATTGGCCATGAAAGAAGATGAAATCTACTTCATTTTCTAATTTCCGATGTCTTTTGAAGAGGGAGGGAGACGGTGTGACGATATTAGGGAGAATGGAGGTGAGTTGCAGGTTTCCGGCGTGATGCGGCCGGAGAAGAAGGTCCACGTCAGCAAATTACTAACGGAGTTAACATCCGTTAATCGCGACCCGTTAAAAACAAATACATCAATGGTTGGGATGGTTAGCAGGCAAGTGTAAAGTTGGGACTGATATTTACCAATAGGCCATAGTTGGGATTATTTAAAACCAATATTCCTAATTAGTTTATCTCTTAATCATTAAACAAGTTTTATCTCTATCACAATTGTATTCAAACCTCCTACTCTCCACTATAAATAGAGCCATGGAAATTTGAGACAACCTTATATGTTGGAGAGATCGTCATGGTGTTTCCTTGTCTATAATCTCCGACCGTGACAGCCGTTTTACCTCCAACTTTTGGCAATCCGTTAAAAAATCTTTAGGGACTCGTGTGGATCTTAGTACAGCTTATCATTCCCAAACAGATGGTCAAACCGAGAGAACCATCCAAACCTTGGAAGACATGCTCCGTTCTTGCATAATCGAGTTTGGAGGAAATTGGGATGATCACTTACCTCTCATTGAATTTTCCTATAACAACATCTACCATACTAGCATCAAATGTGCTCCTTTTGAGGCTTTGTATGGTAGGAAACGTCGAACACCCGTATGTTGGACCGAGATTGGTGACTCGCAAGTTATTGGTCCCGAAATCGTTCAAGCAACCTCCGACAGGATTGCCATCATTCAAGAAAGACTTAAGGCCGCTCGTGACCGACAAAAGAATTATGCCGACAATCGAAGGAAACCACTTGAGTTTCAAGTTGGTGACCGAGTTTTACTCAAAGTTTCCCCATGGAAAGGTGTTGTCCGATTTGGGAAAAGGGAAAACTCGCTCCTAGGTATGTTGGACCTTTTGAGATTCTTGAAAGGATTGGTCCAGTGGCATACAAACTCAAACTACCTCAGGAATTGTGTGGTATTAATGACACTTTCCACGTTTCTAATCTCAAGAAATGATTAGCCGATGACACTCAGCCTATTCTCTTTGATGATATTCGGATTGATGATAAACTACAATTTGTGGAGGAACGTATCGAAATCGTAGATCATGATTTCAAGAAACTAAAGCGAAGTCGAATCCGTCTAGTGAAAGTGAAGTGGAACTACAAGCAAGGACCCGAGTTTACTTGGGAACTTGAAAATCAAATGAAACAGAAATACCCTCATCTTTTTCAATCCAAAACAGTTTCCACTATTTAATTTCGGGACAAAATTCCCTTAAGTGGGGGAGACTGTAACATCTACAGATTTTTCTTGCAAAATCGCTAGTCTTTTGTGCTCGTATTTAATAAAGTTCTTGTATTAATTTCATCGTCTACATTTATTAGTGTTGAATTATGTGTCATTTATTGAATAACATTATCTTTATATGCGTAATTATATGATTCTATGTTCATTTCATCATAACCATGCTTAATCATTAATATAACACGTTGAACCGGAATGCCTAGATTAATATTTTATAACATATAACAAAATATTTTGTTATTATTAATTTTATCGTAAGTATATTTAAATTAATCATGTGATTTAAAAATTGAACATTCTAGAACCTTCTATCTTAACCTTATTCCTCAAGTTTTAAATTATCTAATTATCTAATTCATTTAATTTTGAAAAAAAAAAGAAAAAAATAATAATAATATAACAAAAATGCCGTGCACTTTGTTATAATATATTACAAGTGTCTTTTTTTTAATTTATTATTATCATTATCATTATTATAATTAGTTTATCTCTTAATCATTAAACAAGTTTTATCTCTATCACAATTGTATTTAAACCTCCTACTCTCCACTATAATTAGAGCCTCTCATTCTCATTATTTTTCACACCAAATCTTATTCTCTCTTTTCTCTTTAAGCATAATCAAGTAAGTTTTACATGTTTTCTTAGTTGTTCTTCATATATCTTTGATTTTGATCTTGTTCTTTAAATTTCTTTTTAGTTTATTCTTATGTTCTTAATTTTCTTTTGAATCTTCATAATTGTTCATATACTCTCACCATGATTATCATAAATTATTAATAAAACCTTACTTTTTGCTCTAAAAGATTATGATGATCATATTATTCCAAAAAATCATAATTATTTTCTCAAGATCTTGGATCAAAGTATAAATTTTTTCATGAACAACTATGAATATTCTTATGATATTTAAAAACTCATAAAGTTATCATAACTAAAAATTATATTTACATAATTGGTTCTTATACTCTCATAAATGTCAATAAATATCCTAAATTATAATATTTACACTTTAAACCCTATACTTTCATAAATGTTAATAAACATCATAAACTATAATATTTACACTTTTGTAAGGCCTCGAACCCCGGGTACCCCACAGTTGGTAATCAGTCATAACACTCGTAAAAAAATTAAACTTAAAAACAATTCACTTCATTAAAATAACCATTTCAGAGTATAATTCAGCGGAAAACACAAATAATAAAATAAGTTCCCAAAACCCGGGAATTTTGCCCAAAATCAACATAGTTATCTTTAAATAAAAACTCTTAAAAACAAATGTTTAATAGTGGAACTTCAATTCCCGTATGCCTTTCACCGTCCAAGTAGCTTCGTGCACGTCCAAGCGATAAGGCATCCTCTTCCTAACCTGAAACTCACACTAACATACACACAAAGTCAGCTTGAGCTGAGTGAGTTCAAGTTTTAAGTAAATAACATCATTAAATAATAGTTATGATAGTCATACCAAAGTTTTAAAACGTAAAAAAGTACATCCATCAAATCATCATTACCGAACTAAACATCCTCATACATACATATACAAAATGTATATGTAAACATCCTTTCAGTTACATCTCTATATATATCACAGTATATATATATAACATCCACGTATAACATCAGGGTCGAGCAAACGTACAACCCAAACACGTAACATCAGTGCATGCAAACACAAAGTAGGCATACACAACATCAGTAGTCGAAACGACTACAACATCGCCAGATATAGGCCAAGAAATAATGTATATACATATATATATTTAACATCCCGAGGCCTACCACATGCTAGCAAGCCTATATAAATTCGTTTAAAACCTTTCATCATGTAAGAAAACATTTAGGTGCGCATGCTAGCCCAAATATAAAAGAGTAAAAAGGGCATCATGAACTCACCTGGAATCAATCGAACACCTGTAACGAGCTAGGAAATCCCTAAGTGCACAATCACAAGCAAGGCCCTGTAAATTATACACAACACGTTACTAAACTAGACCGTAAGAACACTCTTGCCTAATGGGCCGTTCAAGCCCAACACTTTGGCCCAAGGCCCAACACTTGGCCCATGGTCCAAAAACTTGGCCCAAGGCCCAACAACTTGGCCCAAGGCCCAAGGGTGATCTAATCGGGTCGAATGCGCGTGTAATAAACATTAAAACCATTGGTTAAACGAATCAGCCCCAAATGGACCAAATTCCATTTTAAATCTTTTCATTCATCAAGATTATGTCACCCGAGTTGATAGGGTTGACAGTTTCTTTTTACAACTCTTACTTTAACATTTAAACGAAAATTCGCACACCGCCGACTCGATTAACGAAGCACTAACCACAACAGCCCCGAGCATCAAAAAAATAATTTTTCCACAGCCCTTAAACCTCCCTAGGGCTGTACGAACTGATTCGGTCGGTCACCCGATCAGTTAACGCATCAAACTCAACAATTTGCAATTCTACACCCGATAAACCCTAGTTTTCGAACTAAAATCGATTGACCGACCTAAACACCTCCAATGACCACGGAATTTTAATATGATGTAAATGCCATACCTGGGGATCTTTCTACACCGGAAACTCTAATTTTTATCCACGGGAAGTGGGTCAATTACACCTTTGCCGAAAATCTGTCCAACGAAAAGTTTCGGCAAAATTGAGCATCAAAACGATTAGGGGTGAACAAAAAGAGTGTTGGGGTTTGTAGTACATACCTTGAACTACTTATAAGAGCTTGGAATCGATCAAAAAGTCGAAGCAATGAAGGGGGGGGGGGCTGTCTCTTGGCCGATCGCTGCAGGGGGTAGGGTAGGGGTTTAGGGTTTTTTGTTTATTGTTATAATATAAAACATTTTCATTCTAGCCCCCGGAATTTAATAATAATGTAACTTGGAAGATATGTTAAGCGATTAGACGTACCAGGATGACATAAAGGCTTCCGAGAAACGTCGGATAAATCCCGAGAATTATACATACTCTACAAGCTTTAGTTCTTGAAACCGGAATTAACGGGCGTTACAAGTCCACCCCCCTTACAATGGGATTCGTCCCCGAATCCCGATGCGACAGGAACAACTGCGGATAATGCTTCATCATCTCGTCATCGGTATCCCAAGTGGCCTCGGAACCCCTACGGTGTCTCCACTGCACCTTCACCTATCTAACCACCTTATTCCTCAAACGCCTCTCCGGACGGTCAAGAATAGCAATCGGTTGTTCAACGTAGTTCAGCTTACTGTCGAGTTCAATATCATCGAGAGGCACATGGGCCTCTTCATCCGCTAAGCATTTCCTCAGATGGGACACGTGAAAAGTAGGGTGAATCCCCGCGAGCTCCTCGGGCAATTCCAGCCTATATGCTACCTGTGACATTCATAACAAAACGAGGTATACTATATTCATTACGTAACAAGTAAACGATAAATCGGTTAATTCGTAGTGCTTAAACGAGTAACCGACCGATACTAATTATGACCCGTATACATACTGAGGGGTCATATACGAGTTATAAATATGTTATAGAGGCTAACATATTGATATTTAGGCCCCAGTACGTTTAAAACTCTTTAAACGAAAAAGGTTTCGTTTATCGATACGCTATAAGCTTAAACGCAATCGTTAATATCAAAACAAGCATTGTAGCATCCGTTAAGCCGAAAAAGATTTATAAAACACTTATATGACATGTTCTAAGCAATCCGTGAAAATATTTTGGAATTTTACAACGAGTCAGTACGTTTTTCTTATTTTACAAAAATAAGCTGAAAAACACTCGTTTTTGCGCTATTTCTCACACCCGAATTAATTTTCTTGCGAAAAACCAAACCCGAACTAAATTTGAAGTGGGCTTTTCATGTTTGGGCTTGTATTATTAGATTAATGGGCCAAAACAGCCCATTAAGGGGCCCTCCAAGGATTCCGATCGCCAGCCACCAAACATCACATTTCTTTTATATAACTTACACCTTAAGTATTCTTATTCATTCTAATTCATAACATTTGAAGTCCAAGCAGCTCCAACTTCTGCTCTATCAACCCTCCTTCAAAACTCTAGGTATCTTGATTATTTCATCATTTTTAACTTGATTTCATTAAGTATAATTAACTTATAAACATGTTTTAGTTAGTTTTAAACATGTTTAACCATCCAAAAACCCTAAAAATCAAGTAAAACCATGTTTTGATGTTAAACATGTTTACAAACCAGGAACATATACTTTTTTGGTCAAAAACGCGGATTAGAACATGAATACAACGTTTTTACGGTTAGAAAGTTCGGTTTGAACCCAAAACCAAAACCCTAATTATCAAGGCTGTTACATGGATGATTTATGCTTGGTTTGATGTTATATGATATGTAGATATACTGAGTTTGCAACCCGAGACCCGGAAAGTCGTTTAAGCTAGCAAAATTCATCGAAAACCGACAAGGTAAACCCGTAACACTCGTTTAGGGGCTGTTTAGTATTAGGTTGTGACGTGCTTGTTGTTAGCTTGTGAAAACTTGCAGGGACATTAGGGATCATATAAATGAGTCCCTGTTCAAATTTGGTAATTTTTCGATAAACGGAGAATATTTGGTGAATTTATTTCCGTTTATGAGCGTTTATTTGGGAAAAATAGCTAAACATATTGAAAAATTATGAAACTTGGTTTTGGAGTTTAATATATGATGGTAAGATCACTGGTAAAGTTTGGGAATCATTGGAAATGTCTAAGTATGGTTAGTGCAATCATGGTTTAACCGAATTTTAACAGCCGAAAAACGCACAAAAAGGCATTTTGTCAAAAGAGTTAGGTTCTGGAAATTTTGCAGGGGCTATGTAATAACATTGAGGCCATTTGTAAAAATTATCGGATTTTTCAGAGGTCGTTTGATATAAACGGGCCATTTATTACACGATTATAACCTATTAAATGAATTTTTATAAATAAATAATTAAGCATAAAATTTCTGAAAATATTTTTATAAAATTCTCCATGTCTTAATGTATTTTTACAAAAATTTACATAATTTATATATAGGTACATATTTAGTTATGATTAATCAAAGATTTAAATTATAATTGTTTTAACGAAACCGGCAGTTTTGTGTTTAACGGACTGACTGGTATGTCAAAATGTCAAAAGTGGTCAAATATCATATTTTTGAATGATATTGATAAAAACGAACTTTTTACGAAAATTCCGGACAATTCGGGTGGATTGTGCGCGTTTTGTATAATCAAACCCGTGTGAAAACGGAAACGAACCCTGCAATCAAACCAGACACCGAAACTTTAAAATTCTTTCATAAATCAAATTATTTTATCAATCAATATATTTACTTAAGTTTGTGTGATCTTACCTAATCCCGAAACGTATAAACAATCAACTGAGCTAGGATCGGGAAACGGTGAAACTGAGCCAAATCCAGTTTTAAACATTTCATAGTATACAACGTCACAATCTAAGACTATGGTCATGTTCTGGGCCTAACAGCTATACCCAGATTATCTATACAGCCCGACTTAGCTTGAACACTGTACTAGTATTAACGATACGATACCGTTTATAGGAATCAGGCTATAAACGAGGCATCTGACTTATTGATACGTAATTTCTGTGCGAACTACGATAAGGTGAGTTTCACGACCCCCACTTTCTAAACTGTTTTACGAACTTTTGGGGTGAAAAGCATGTTTACATATACTGATATACTTGAAAACGTGTGATGATGTGGATTATCTAAGTACTAACACTTGACAAGTCCCCACAAACACAAGGGATTAACTTCGTGCCGGTGACGTGTGGATAGTACTATCGGTTTGACAAACCCAACTGACAGAGCCGGAGGGGTATGCCGGAACATATGTAAACCCAGTTGCACATTGTCATTATATTTTTACATACTGCTATGTGGTGTTAGACATAGTACATACTTGGGGCAAAGTGGCTGTTAAATGCCAACGGGAGTGCATGGGCAGTGGAGGCCATGTGTTTTAGCTCGTTTCGGTTTCACTTGTGGCTTAGTATAATACATCATACACAGACATATATACATACACACTGTAAACTTTACGAACTCGTGTACTGATTTCATTGATACTCGTGAAACTTGAAACTTACCAACTAGACGTAGTTGGCCCGTTTTAACATGCTTTTCAGGTAAAGCAAAAGTGGAATGATTTGCTTACATGCTTGGTGTTAGAAAGAAAGTTGAATAGCTGTGAATAGACGCTGATATAATACTGAATAAGAAGCTCGTAAACCGGTTATGTGTTTTTCACCTAGTTTGTAAACATAGTACCTACCCATGTAATATGATGTAAATTAGTTTATAAATTTCGTTATAAACAATGTTGTTGATACCAGTGTTATCTGTTACATTCCCGTATTACGCTTCCGCAACTACCTAGTCGGGGTGTGACACTACCTCACCTACTCGGGCCAATATACGGAACGGGCCAATAAACCTCGGACTGAGTTTGCCCCTCTTACGAAAAAGAATAATGCCCTTCAAGGGAGAAACTTTTAACATAACCCGATCCCCAGCCTCAAACGCAATAGGCCTTCGCCTTTTATCTGCATAAGACTTTTGACGATCCTACGCGGCTTTCATAAATGCTTTAATCTTGTCGAGTTTCTCAGTCGTAGCCTCGACCATCTCCAAACTACCCAACTGCTTCTGACCAATTGAACCCCAACAGACTGGAGTCCGACACCTCCTACCATACAACATCTCAAACGGTGGCATCCCAATCGTGGCGTGATAACTGTTATTATACGAGAACTCTACCAGCGGTAAGTGACGGTCCCAACTACCACCAAAGTCGATAACACAAGCCCGCAACATATCCTCGAGAGTCTGAATGGTTATCTCGGACTGACCATCCGTCTGCGGGTGATAAGCAGTACTGATGAGGAGTTTGGTGCCCATCTCCTCATGAAACCTTTTCCAAAACCTGGAGGTGAAACGCGTATCCCTATCCGAAACAATAGATATCGACACCCCGTGCCTAGAGACGATCTCACGAATAAACACATCGGCCAGTTGCTCAGAATTAACAGTCTCTCGAATCGGCAAGAAATGGGCGCTCTTGGTCAATCTATCCACGATTACCCAAATGGTGTCATAATTACCCCTAGGAGTACGAGGTAGTTTAGTCACGAAATCCATAGTAAGATGCTCCCATTTCCACTCAGGTATTTCCAATGGCTGAAGTTTCCCAAATGGCTTCTGATGCTCGGCCTTAACTTGAAGACACGTTAAACACTTACTCACGTACTGAGCCACCTCAAATTTTATCGCAGGCCACCAATAATTTTTCTTCAAGTCTTGGTACATCTTGGTCGCGCCCGGATAAATGGAACAGCACGACTTGTGCGCTTCATCCAAAATTTTATCTCTGAATCCCCCATACCTCGGCACCCATAAACGACCATCCTTATACTTCACACCGTCACCGACGTATTCCAACAATTTCTCCTAACCCCAAACACGTTCTGACATAATCCATTCCACCTGCAACGCTTCATTCTGGGTGTTGGCTATTTGTTTAAAAATGTCGGGTTTCAGAATAAGCTGGTAGGATTTCACCCGAATCGGCTTCGGTCTCTTTTTCCGGCTCAACGCGTCGGCCACCACGTTAGCCTTACCGGGGTGGTACATAATATCCAAATCATAATCCTTAATCAACTCCAACCATCGTCGTTGGCGCATATTCAGTTCCTTTTGTTCAAAGAAGTATTTTAAACTCTTATGGTCGGTAAGGAACACCGTACAAATAATGTCTCCACAACTTAAGCGCAAACACCACCGCCGCCAGCTCCAAATCGTGGGTAGGATAATTCGCCTCATGAGGCTTCAACTGCCGTGAGGCATAAGCGATGACTCAACCTCGCTGCATCAAAACACACCCAAGCCCCTGATAAGAGGCATCAGAATACACCACCAAATCATCGGTGCCATCAGGTAAAGCTAAGATCGGGGCGTGCGTCAATCTGTTCTTCAACTCGAGAAAAGCCTCCTCCTATTCCGTACCCCAAACGAACTTAACACTCTTCTTAGTCAGCTTGGTCAGAGAACAAGCAATTTTCGAAAAATCGGGAATAAAGCGGCGGTAATACCCCGCCAAACCCAGTAAACTACGGATTCAAGTTGAAGACTTAGGAGACTCCCATTCACTCACGGCTTCCACCTTTGCAGGGTCAACCAGAATACCACTCGGGTTAATAACATGGCCCAAGAATTGAACCTCACGTAACCAGAAGGAACACTTAGAAAATTTCGCATACAATTTGTTCTTCCGTAGAGCCTCCAACACTTCCCTGAGATGACCGGCGTGATCGGATTCACTTTTAGAGTACAAAAGAATGTCGTCGATGAACACAATAACCGAACGATCGAGCATTGGTCTACACACCCAGTTCATAAGATCCATGAACGCAGCCGGTGCGTTGGTAAAACCGAAAGACATCACGAGAAATTCATAATGCCCATAACGAGTGCGGAAGGAAGTCTTAGGAATATCTTTCTCCCGAATCTTCAACTGATGATACCCGGACCTACGGTCGATCTTCGAGAACCAACTAGCTCCTTGGAGCTGATCAAATAAATCGTCGATCCTTGGAAGAGGGTACCGATTTTTAATAGTGAGCTTGTTTAATTCACGATAGTCAATGCACATCCGCATGCTACCATCCTTCTTTTTAACGAATAGGACCGGGGCACCCCAAGGTGAGATGCTCGGTTGAATAAAGCCATTATCGAACAAGTCTTCCAACTGAGCCATAAGCTCCTGCATTTCATTTGGCGCTAGGCGGTAGGGAGCTCGGGCAACGGGTTTGGCGCCCGGTACAAGGTCTATCTGGAACTCGACCTCGCGATCCGGCGGCACATCTGACAAATCATCTAGAAATGCATCCGGGAAATCCCGAATAGGAACATCACCGACGGTAGCCACCTCGGTATTCACATTCATAGCATACACCAAATACGCCCCGCACCCCCGCTGCATCAACTTCCCCGCCTTAAGCATGGATATAATATGTGGTGTCGCAACATTCCGATCATCGAAGACCGTAATCCGAGTCCCATCCGGGGCCCTTAGACGAACGAGTTTCTGACCACAAATGATCTGAGCATCAACATTCGCGAGCCAATCCATCCCGAGCACCACATCAAAAAAACCAAGCGGCATCAAATACAATCGCACCGGAAATCTATAACCAGACAACTCTATGGAACAACCCTTAATAGCCCTAGACACGGACACGGATACGGATTTTCCTACGGCGATCTCAACCTCAAACCCATCGACTACGCGCTCGGGTGATTTATTCAACAAGGAACAAAAAGCGGTAGACACAAAACTCCTACTGGCGCCCGAATTAAATAAAACTGACGCCTGTAACTCATCCAGTAGGAAAGTACCTGGGACGATATTATACTACTGCTTAGCTACACAGTCAATACGTTTTCAAAGGAACAAGAATTTATAACGGTTGAATGAAAGCTAAATAAGGAAAAAGTACCTGAAACGACATCCGCATCCTCCTTCGCTTCCTTCTTAGAGATGTTGAAAGCCCTCGCCCTGGCCTTCGGCTTCTCATCCATCTTCCCCCTCGAGGAAGTCCCCTGCCCGGACCCCCCCCCCCCCCGCCTTACTGGAAGGGCAGTTTGATGCCAAGTGACCCGAACCCTTACAGCGGAAACAGGTCAATGTCGGACACTCGAAATGAGGGTGTCCAACCTTATCACAACGAAAACAAGTGCCAGACCCAATCCTACATTCCCCCTTGTGCGGCTTTCCGCACTTCTTGCAATTACCGAACTCCGCACCCCTTTTGAACTCAGAAGTCTCAGTCTTTACCCTTTTCTCAGACGAATTAAATTTGCTTGCCCCGGGCCGCTTACCATACGAATTTGAGTTCCATGTCTTCCTATTCTCGGGCGGCGGTAACTTCTCCCTCTGATCATACAGCGTACCTGCTAGAGTGACCACCGAGTGAAAAGAGTTCATGTCGGTAGTCAACACACCCCTACGAATATCCACCGGAAGCCTCTTCACGTACTTCTTAATTGTCACACCCCGTTAAGCGATTTGCGGAAGCGTAAAACGGAAATGCAACAGATACAACTGGTATCAAATACATTGTTCATAAAGTAACATTATTAACTAATTTACAATATATTACATCGTTCTAATCTCTTTTACAAACTAGGTGATACAATCAAACCGGTTCTTCAATTACTTTACTTCTAACTCAAATGCTCACGACATCGATCATCAGTCAGACACGTAACGCACAGGAAATTACTTCTCATATCTGATTACCTGAAAAGCATGTTAAAACAGGTCAACTACAAATAGTTGGTGAGTTTCATAAGTTTAACGAAATCAGTTCTGCGTACCACACAGTCATAATTTGTATGTACGCGCGTATGTAAAAATATGTATTTACGTTTGTATAAATATGTACAGCCATATCCTTGTGTGTGCATATGCACACATGTAAGTTTATAATATAAATTCGAAATTTCGGTAAAATCGTGATTGTTTGTTCGTACTACATGTTTCCAATTTCCGTGTTTAACCAACCACTGTGGACCCCCTTCCTCCCACAACGGTTCCACATAAACTCAACCACTGTGGCCCCCCTTCCGCCCACAACGGTTCCGCGTTAACATCAACCACTGTGGTCCCCCTTCCACCCACAATGATTCCACATAAACTCAAACATTATATAGTGTACACGCAAATAATTAGTATATTCTACACATAGTATTTCCTACAGCTAATCACATAGCATGTATATAGACACATATAGTATTTATCACGTATCACCAAATACTGTGGCTCCCCATCCGCCCACAATACACATAATCACATTATTTTCTTAACATTCATGTCATAATCAAGTTAGTTCGTTTAATAAGTTGCAGCAGAACTTTGCTCATAGGCCATACTCAACTTTAGTTTATAAGTTGCAGCATAACTTGGCTCATAGGCCATACTCAACTTTAGTTTAGTAAGTTGCAGCAGAACTTGGCTCATAGGCCATACTCAACTTTAGTTTATAAGTTGCAGCAGAACTTGGCTCATAGGCCATACTCAACTTTAGTTTATAAGTTGCAGCAGAACTTGGCTCATAGGCCATACTCAACTTTAGTTTAGTAAGTTGCAGCAGAACTTGGCTCATAGGCCATACTCAACTTTAGTTTATAAGTTGCAGCAGAACTTGGCTCATAGGCCATACCCAACTTTAGTTTAGTACTATTGTGGTCCCCCCTTCCGCCCACAATAGCCCCATAATCATCACAGACCACGTTATCCCCATGGCCATTACAGACCACGTGGTCTCCCAGATTAGTTATGTTTAACATTACATAACGTGTTTGTATAAACATGCTGTCACGTGTAATTTCATTATGTTTTGCAATTCGTATTATCTCCACTCAATATATCAATCAACGATAATAATCATCTTTCATCAGCACGTAGTCAATCATTATGTTTGTAGGGACTTTTCATATATAAATGTTCAGATATTTTATATCCTGATCCGTTTTCAGATAGATAACGTGTATAAACATGCTTTCCACCCCAAAAGTTCGTAAAATAGTTTAAAGAGTGGGGTCATGAAACTCACATTTTTGTAGGCACTCAGTGCGAGGTCAGCTCGGGGTTCGTTTTCCTTGCTATCACTTAGTCCCTATAGTCCATATTATAATAATATTAATATTTTAATATTATTATAATCTCAGTACTAAACTGGGCTGTATAACTAATCTGGGTATAGCTGGAACGCCAAGAAAGTGGCAATAGGCTTAGGTTGTGATGTTTTTCAATGTCTAATACTTAAAACCGAACTTGGCTCAGATTCCCGTTTTCCCAGCTGGGCCAAGTTGTTCGTTTACGCGTTCAGAAAATAGTTATGGGAAAATAAACTTGGGTAAATGTATTGGTTAATAAAATGTTTAAGTTATAAAGAAGGATCACATACTAGGGTCCCGGATTAGCCACGGGGCCCGTTTCCGTTTATTCAGTTTGATTTAAGAAGAAACGCGCACAATCTATCCGGATTGTCCAGGTTTATCATAGAAAAGTTCGTTTTCACTTAATTAGTCCAAACATATGATTTTTGATTACTCTTGGTGTTTTGATTTTCCCGCAGGTTCACTAGCCGCGCACTTGCCGGTTGTTATAAAAACTGAATTTGTTTAATATTCAGATTAGCATAATTAATTAACCGTTAATCATTAAATTATGAAAATTTAACCACTTATAAATTAAAATATGTAGATTTTAATAAAAATATTTTTGGAATTTATTTACTGATTTATTAATTTATAAAAATTCGTTTTATCAGCTATATTTCGCCTGAAAATCGTCCGTTTATCCCAAATAATTTCCAAAATTTCCACAAAAATTCCTGAATACTCAAATCATGTCCCAAAACAATCTATATCAATTCTAGAATGTAAAAAGCTTGTTCAATATTCTTTTCGACCCAAATTCGGCTATAAAAATTCACACGAACGCATATACAAAAAACACCTTTATACTTCTCCAAATGATCCCAAAATTCATATGTGATCAAATTACATCAAATCTGAGTTCCCTGAAAATTTTCATAATTTTTGAAGTATATTAGCTATTTTTCCCAAATAATTGTCCCAATTCGGTAATAAATTCGCCAAATATTATCGGATGGTCGAAAAATTACCAAATTTAAACAGTAACTTATTGACATGGTCCCTGATGTTCCTGCAAAACTTCAAGGCCTAACAATATAGACATCACAACCTTAACCTAAACAGCCCGTAATCGAGTAAATCGGCATTACCTTTGCGGTTTTGGTTCGTTTTCGCTCTCTTAATCCAATTTTCGGGTTCTTGTGCTTCTATATAAGCTAGGTACAGGTCCTATATCACAAACCAAGCAATGTTTCATCAACATAACAGCCCTTAACTTAGGGTTTCGGCTAGTGCACAAAAACGAACTTTTGAACCGTAAAAACGCCGTTTCAACCCTTTCATCCGTGTTTATGGCCAAAAAAAACCATCAAAACAGGTTCCTTACCGTGTTTATGATCAAAACATGTTTATGGACCATTTTTAGGATTTTTACACGGTTAGGAATGATTTTTAGTAACCAAGACATGTTTTTATGGTATTAAACGACTTTAAACAAGTACAAAAGCTACTTATTTAAGCTCCTTACCTTAGTGTTTGAAGGTTTTGTGGCTGGAGCAGAATTTGTGTCCAGAATTCTCATGAAAAATATATCACAAAATATCTTAAAACTTGTTTAAATATGAAAGGGTTTAAGGGGGAAAAGTCTTCTTTGGCGGGCTGGGCTCGTTGGGTTCCATTTTGGGCCCATTTGGCCCACTTTTCTCGATTTACGTGCCCGAACGTGAAATTCCGAGTCCAAATTTATTTCGGGTTCGGTTTCTGGCGACAAAAATATATCGGGTGCGACAAACGGAGCGAAAACGAGTGTTTTTCGGCTAGTTTTGTGTAAAATTATAAAAACATACTATACGTTTGTAAAAATCGAAAATATTTTCACGGATCACTTAAAACATTTCAAATAAGTGTTTGGTAAGTCTTTTTCGGCTTAACGGATGATACAATGCTTGGTTTGTAACTATCTTTCGCCTTTAAGTATATAGCGGGTAGTTAAACGAGCATGTTTTCGTTTAACTTGTTTGATATCGAACTAAGGCCATATTACTAATATTTTAGCTTGCATAGATCGTATATCACTTATAGATGGCACCCTGGGATATCCGGACCATAACCAGACCCGTTTGGTTATTCGTTTGTTCGTTACGCAATAAGCGGTTAAACGCTTATTCGAGTTTGTAAGTACTAAGGTGTACTCGGTTTTGCCACGGATGTCACATTAATCCTCTTGGTTTCGGGAGTAACCAAATCGGGACATAAACGAGCCATCTTGTTAAACTTGATGGTATACTCACGATGCGACATAGTACCAGCCTCCAAATCCTGCTCTATCTTATCCAATTCATGCGGAGGACAAAACTGATCGAGAACCAATTTCTTCAACTCATCCCATGTCATCCTCCTAATCGAACGATCACCCATAGCTTGTGCCAAGTTATCCCACCAACATAGTGCCTCGGAACGAAACGAGACAGTAGCATAAGTCACCATATCATCCCCCTTGCACTTACTAACCCTCAGAACAGCCTCCATCTCTCTCACCCACTGATGTGCTGCCAATGCATCTTTAGTACCATCGAAAGAAGGGGGGTCGCACTTCTTAAAGTCACCATACGAGAAACCCCGAGTAGATACACTAATAGTTCGCACCTCATCTTCATCCCCACTCGGCACATATACTTCTTCTTCCTCTTCTACCTGCACCTCCTTACTCTTCCTTCCCTTATCCGAACCCTTACCAACCAGTGACTCCTCCATGGCCCTGACGGCCTCAACAACGATCTCGGGAATGGCGCTATAGAGCACCTGGTAAACCTCATCCGCGATAGCCGCGCGCATAGCAGGATCTAAGGCGGGGTTATCCCCCTCCTTATGAATCGGGGTGTCCTGCTGGGAAGTAGGAATCTCACTCTCGGCTTCGGCACATGGCTTACGACCACGACCACGACCACGAACACTAGAACCACCTCTCTTAGCTGCTCGAGTATTAACCATGACTTATCCCTACAAAGACAGAATTTTAATATGGTCAGGTACAAGTGGCATTTAGAACGTGTAAGGTAAGGGTAAACTGCTAATGACGTTAATCAAGTGTAATTAGTCGTTTACTTTACCCGCCCGTCCTAATCACCCCCTGCCCCCTATCCACATTAGCCTTCTATTTAACACTTAAACAGTTAATCACATACTGGAAACTTTTAAACTTAAAGGAATGACTAAATAATTTAAAGTTACCTTTTGGCGT
>NW_027499659.1:0-109268 GCF_021521415.1 Bidens hawaiensis | reverse complement strand
ACATACGCGTATGAACAAAAATTTTATTTCAGTTCGATTTTCAGGTTTGGATTTTTCGGTTTCTCTCACACCCCTAACAGGAAGTATGTTGTTTTTTATGCTATTTACCCTTAATATATTTAAGAATTATGACATTTAAACACTGTTTGAATAATTAAATTTTATGAAAATTAAAGTTAGCAAGCAAACCTTTTGCATCCTCAACTTGATTAGGAAGCTTTCTTCTCTTTGCTTGTTCTTCATTGTACTTCATTTTAAGATCGGCTGCAAGATGATAATTAAGAATATAATATTAACTAAACGGGTAAAAGGGTTAAGAAAAAATGTGACTTTTGTCCTGTGAAAGTCACAGTATTTGCTCCGATCAGCATTGTGACGATGTCGGATTATTGGAGGCTTTGGCCATGGGAGCTCCTCAGTGGCGAATATCTCGGTGACGATTTTGGTGAGCAGCGTCCATCTGGAGTTCTGGTTCGACCGTACGTTATCCCTTCCGCCTAACCGATGTTGCAAGCCGGATGAGGTGTCAAAGTTTACCCTTGACTGCCAAATGCCTAGCTTTCGCTTTTTGTTTAATCGGGCGGCAAGGACGTTGTCTTCCCTTGTTTTCTGGGTGTAGAGGTTTGTGCTCTGTGGGAGATCTCTGCCCAGTTGCTTCTCCGTTTCCGCAAAGCGTTTAGCTGCTGTCATGATGGCATCCCATGTGGATGGCATGCCATCTTTACCCGTTAAGGTGCGGATGAGCTCCGGGTCGTTCGCACCCTGGATGAAAGCAGCGCGAACAAGATCTTCGCTAACGTTGCCCAGACTTAGCTTCTTCGAGTTGAAGCGAGTGATGAAGTCTAGCAAAGATTCATCTTCCTCTCGAATGCATTTGAGGATTGTCCATTGCTCCTCGTTATACTTTCTTTGCTGGCTGAAGTGTTGGCTAAACTTCTGTTGGAAGTCTGCCCAGTCGTAGATGTGGTTGACCGGTAAACGATCGAACCACGCTCTAGCAGCCCCAACAAGCGTCATTTGGAACATGTAACACCACGTAGGTTCCGTCCAGCTACTGACGGTTGCCCCCGCTATGAACCTGTTCAAATGATCGTCTGGATCAGATATACCATCATATGTGCCTATGCTGGACATTTGTTTGACACTTTTTGGGGCAATTGCTTCCGCAATGTCCCTTGCAAATTTGGACGTTCCCGCATTTTCAACGTTTGGTCTGAATGTTTTGGAGAAGTCACGTGGACTTCCACCTGTGTTTTTTGGTTTGAAGGCTTCTCCAAAATGCCTTCTCGGTTGGGAGCCCGTTTCCTTACGCTTCCCTTTCGCCCTATGGCGAGGGTTCGCGTCGGAGTCGGATTCCTCCGAGTCATCGTCCGAGTATTCTTCGAATTCGTCGGTCTGTTGGACGGAACGCAAGCGTTCGTCCAACTCAGCTTGGAATTCCTTTTGACGTGCCTCCGCCCATGCCTTAACTTCATCGAGAGTTTGGCGGGGGAGTCTTGTTCGTTTCTCAAACTGGGTATCGGTGAATCCCAGTGAGCGATTATTTACTGCACTTGCCCCAGCTGGAGTAGTGTTCGTAAAATTTACTTCACTTGCCCCGGCTTGGGTAACCGGGGTAGTGTTTGTAAAAACTGTGTAGCCGGTATTCCCCTTAGTAGCTGGGGTTGTGGTTACCGGAGTTTCTTTAACCATCTTTCCAGAAGTTTGAAAAAGCTGGAGAAAAATGAAGTTCTAGCTTTATGCACGGATGGCGCCAATGAAGAAACACTAACCAGACCCCGGGCAGATTACCGGTAACCTGGGGGTTAGATAGATGTTTCCCACGAGGGATTAGACCCGGCAAAGATGGTTCTTCTGATAACCTGCAAAACAGACACCGTGAGCTTGTCACTGAGAAGGGGGGTTCCTCCTTGTGACCACCCTCCGGCGTGAGAATCAGACTAGATTGCTCTTTAAATATAAAAGTATATTAAGAGATTGCTAGAGCAGATATCAGGTATAATATGATGATAATATGATAAGATATGATAAGGTATGATAAGATGGTCATACCATTTGTGGTATTTATAGCCGAAGGTAGGTTTCCAAGGAGGTGTGGCCGGCTGAATAGTATTCCTGTTCAACCAACAGTGGCCTACGCACGTGCCCTGCTGGTAGTTGGTGGGTAGGCAGCGGCTGATAGTGACCAGGCCTGCTGTGTACCATTCCTTTTCCACCAACTGCCGGCTATGCACGAGGTATGGCAGTAGTTGGTGAGTAGGCAGCGGCTAATAGTGACATACAGTACAGGAGCATGCTGCTCGCCATACTGTTGTCAATAAGCTGTCGTATCTTTAGTCAGATCTTTTGCCCATACCTCGTCAGGTACAGTACAGAAGATCTTCCTGTATCGTACGGACTGGCTTATTTGGGCGGGAGTATTCCCCCTCCCGCCACTGTGCGGGATTGTTCCCGGTTTTGCTCATTCCTTCAGGTGACACTGAGTGATTGAGAGCTAAGTGCCTTGTGCGTGTAGCCTAGCTGCGCGGGTGGCCTTCCCTGATGGCTTGTATCCGAGGCTGCGGGAACAAGCGGAGTCCTTCACCATCGGGAGGCATTTCCTGCGGGAATAGCTTGCGTACTGCGCGTAAGGACGTCACGTCTCTGAGCATGGTTGGTCCTGTGGATCCAGTTGGTTTCGGCGCAGACGTCTCTCTTCAAGGTGAGACTTGCGGGTCCAACTGGGCTCTGCTGGGACCTACCTCTTCAGAAACCAGAAAGACGATGGATATATGTTGTCATCCAATAACTAGTTTTGTTGTGCATGTGGAAGAAATAAGAAAAGAAGGAAAATACATGAAATGCAAATGAAGAGTTTTGATACCATTTCAAAGACTAATCTTCAAAATTTGAAACAAGATTACAAACATGAGGTTTATTTATGTGGATTGAAACTAGATGGGTATATTTATAACTTTAACGCCAAGGTATTGAGTTCTTGATGTCCATCTAAAATCTCACTAGTTAAATTAAAGTGCAAATCTCATCTATTCAATTTATCTCTTCATTGTCTACTTCAAGAATACTAACAGATATATCATATGTGAAAGTGCCAATTCTTTCTTTTGCAATTTTGAACAACTCCTTGAGCATTCTGTAGTTAACGCCTCGGTTTTCTTTAGTACCCTCCATGGTAAATGTATTTCGTGTCCCCGCTTGACCGTATGCAAGCGTTGTATCCATCCAAAACTGAAGTCACCTATGGTGAACCTTGTGCAAAAACATCAACTGTGTATAATAATAGTAACGGATAATTAGAATATGATTGTCCTTCAGTAACAGATATTAAATATTTCAACAAACCTTGATTGTCATTAGTGTGAAGACTATCAAATTTGAAGATCTTTTTATCGCACCTCGAATTTAAAATCTGGAGTACACCATTTGATGTTGAGTCAAAGTCAACTGTTGGCAGTCCGGATGAAGATCTAGATTGCTTAGTGGACGACAACGACAAAATACTCGTATATTCGTATATTCCCTGATAATTACAACTAGTTAGAATTAATATATGGGCAAATATCATAAAAACCAACATAATTTTTGTTTTTTTCTCACAAAAGTCCCTCAATAATTTTTGCACATTAAAGTCCCTCTACATGTAGGGGTGCGTGTGGTGCGTTTCGATGCGGTTTTTCAGTTTTCATTTTGGTTCGGTTTCAGTTTAATCGGTTTTTGCCATTTGAGCTTGAAATTTTAGGCTGTAAAAAAATTGGTAAAAAATAATGACTTTAGGTATAAATAATTTTGTTAATTGTAAAATAATATACTATTATACATTTGACTACAAATATTTTAGTTACATATTTATTGAATTCTTATAAATTACTTAATATAAAAAAAACAAATATTTAGGAATTCCGTTCGGTTTATATTACATGCAAAACCAAAACCGAACCGTTAGTTCGGATTTTACAAAAACATAAAACCAAACTGACGTTTTTAATTCGGTTCAATTTTTTCGATTTTTTCGATTTGAATTTTTCGGTTTCTCGCACACCCCTAACAGAAAGTATGTTGTTTTTATGCTATTTGCCCTTAATATATTTAAGAATTATGACATTTAAACACTATTTGAATAATTAAATTTTATGAAAATTAAAGTTAGCAAGCAAACCTTTTGCATCCTCAACTTGATTATGAAGCTTTGTTCTCTTTACGTGTTCTTCATTGTACTTTATTTTATGATTGGCTGCAAGATGATAATTAAGAATATAATATTAACTAAAAGGGTAAAGGGTCAAGAAAAAATATGACTTTGAATGAAAAAACTTATTTTTAAATATTTATTTACCTAATGCTTGATATGAATCTTTCTTTTCTTGTTCATAGCTACTTAAAATATCCCTCAACTTCTCAATTTCTATACAAGCTCTTGATCACATTCATCAGCCTTACGTTGGCATTCACCAGTCAACTCGTCTATCTTCTTCTCATACTCTTGATATTTTTTTAACAATGTTAAACTTGTGTAACACCCCGAAATTTAGTATTATGTTTCAACGTGATTCGGTAGACATTAATCAATTATTAAAAAATAAATAATCATACATCAACTGAAAGGGGTATATCACAAACAGTTTCCGTCGTGATTTCATCAATACTTTCAATCCAATATAGTAAGCTCGAACTATTGTGACCGGCGTGTGCTCTTTTAAGCCTTAGTGTGCCACATGGGGACACCTCGTCCACCATGTGACACATCACACTGTTTAAGAGCCTCGTATCACCGATCGTCTTATCGAGTTCGGCTTTAACAGCTTTTGTACTTTTTTTATTACCGGGGGTTGGTTCCAGATTTTTCATTGCTTCAAATAGTGCAATCTTTCCTTCGTACGTCTCTTCGGACCATCCTTTCTTCTTCTTCTTAGATTGTTGCCCATTTTTTTTGCGTCATGACCTAATTAATTATAGAGAAATGTTATTAAACCTGGACTAGTTTGTAACAGGCGTAATAACACAGTAATTAAAATTCAACAACCGAACCATTAACCAAAAACCGTATTCTTTCAGTTTCTCAATTACCTTCAGTGTCTCGAGGTGCAACCACTTGTTAACATCGTATTCTTTCACATTTTTTTCATGTTGTAAATGTAATCGTCTAAATCATTGCATGCTTTCACTCTCTCCTTGTATTCTTGGTCCTCAAGTTTGTACTTCTTGGCTTCTTTTATCGTCATTTCTATTTGGGCCTTTGAGAGCCTTCGATTGTTGTTTGATATCGTGAGTTGGCTTGAGCTATCAGTCGATAATACCTTCGACGTTAATGTGAGGATACCATCAGCATCTATCTCAAAGCAGTACTCTAATTTAATACCTCTTTTAGGAGCGGGTTGTATTCCTGAAACCGTAACTTCCACAATAAATGGTTATTCGTAGATTTCGTTCTTTCACCTTGATACACCTTGACAACCACCAAAGATTGATATCTTCACTTGTAGCGTAATTTTTGAATTTCTTTGTCGGTATTTTAGAGTTTCGCGGGATCACAACGTCAAATAATTATCCTTTACCTCCACACCAAGTGACAAAAGAGTGACATCAAATAGCAACAAATCACAAACACTCTTAGTGTCGTCATTTAACTTTACAGCCAAAGCAGCAGCACCGAACGCCTCAGCAATTTCTTTCATCTTCCCAAGAATCATTGTAGAAATTTCTTCTGCTAAAAACTCCTTTTCCTCACCTTCGTAGGAGACACAACCTTTGGCGTGCCAGCAGGCCCTTCCCCTAAAAGGCCATAGTTTCTTGTTCTCCTACACTTTTGGATCACTGAATTTCTGTCTAATCAACCTCTTAGCATCTGAAAAATCCAACCCAAAGTTAAAACACAAATCGGTTTCCTACATTTACTTGTTATTACGATTTGATCCTAATTAGGGGTGTAAACAAGCCAAGCCACTCCCGAGCTATTTGAGATCGGCTTGCAAGAAAGCTCAAATCAAGCCTAAAAATAAGCTTGTTTAGTAAACGAGCCCGATCACGAATCCGAGTCGGCTTGCGAGCCTGTTATTTATATATTTCTTACTTAATATTTAGCGCTATGCATAAAATTATGATAAAATTAACTAAATAATATATATTATTATAGCTATATATAAGATTATAATTAAATAAATATAAAAATAAAGTTATAAATACGTAAACTTAATTAACAAATAATAAACGAGCCGAGCTCGAAAAATCAGCCTAGTCGAGCTCATCTCGGACACCCCTAAATTGAAAATTAAATAAAAAGTACTTAACTTTAACTAAGACATAATAATCGAACCAAACTCAAGCTTGAAAAATTAGGTAACTTTAACCACCAATGAGACGTTCATCAACAAATGCAACGACAGACGGTGCAACCTAAAATAAGTTTCAAGTCTTTAACTAGTTTAAACCAAATAACAAAAACTGATACAGATTTAAGCAACTGGTAAAGGCTTAAACCTTAATTTATCTATTGATTTTCCGGTGCGAACATCAGAACTCCGACGGCTACATCTTCTCGATTTAAGGTAGCGTGGATGTGAGCAGACCAACGGTGATGGTTGGTTCGAGCCCGATCTGCTTGAGGTTTTGCTGGTGGAGATGTGTTGGTGACGGTGGTTGTGATTGTTTGGTGGCTGGTTTTCTTTTTGTTTTCAGAATGGAGGTTGATGAAATATGTAGAACTTTTAAAATTGTTTTTTTTTTTTTTTGATGATTTGCTTTTTAAAAAGGAGAAGTCACTTTCAACAACTTCTATTCGCAAACTATTATTGGGTTCTCTTACTCTTTTGACAGCTGTATATAATGTTTTTTTATGGGTTGGGGAAATCTCCTAAATGACAAGAGTGGAGGGTACATACTATTTGAAATAAAAAAAAAAATACTAAAAACCCTTAAAATAATGACAAAGCAAACTAGTTTATTAGGCTGAGGGGTGCGGAGCGCGAGAAAGGGCGCAAGTGGCGAGGCGGTCGCGCCCCGGGGCGCGAGGACCAC
Source organism: Bidens hawaiensis (assembly GCF_021521415.1). Classification (NCBI taxonomy): domain Eukaryota; kingdom Viridiplantae; phylum Streptophyta; class Magnoliopsida; order Asterales; family Asteraceae; genus Bidens; species Bidens hawaiensis. The sequence continues at coordinate 102,257 of NW_027499659.1, read as the reverse complement.
ACCACCGAGGCGCTATAGGGGCGCGAGAGGGGCGCGAGCGCGGAAAAAGAGGCAGGCGCGGGTGGGCTAGCGGCTGGGGGGGGGGGGCGTGAATGTGGCTTGGGATGCGTGAAAAAGAGCCGTTGGGTGGGTTTTGTTAATAAAAAAAAAAAATTTCAAACCCTATATATTAACATACCATCCGGAACACAAAATCAAACTCGATTTTCAACCTATATCAAACCCAAACAAACACCAATATCACATACCAATATCACATACCACACCCAAAACCCAAAATCACCCCATCTTCCAAACCTTTTTTTAAAAACATGGCTGGAAATTGGTACCCAAACCTAGAATCAGATTACAGTTACGACGATTTATGGTCGGCACCTGACCAACCGATGTTTTATTCGGGGTCGCAACAACCATCCGGCTTTCAATCATCCAACATACAACCGTCTCCTAACTTTGTAGTTCCGGAGACACAAGAACCAGAACCAGAAGGTGAAGCTGCGGGACAAAGAAGACACGTCCACCGGAAAAAAACAAGTTGCAACGGACGGGTCGGGTTCGGCTTCGACCGGAAGGGCGAAACGGAAAATCACTCCGTGGTCATCGGATGAGAAGGAAGCCCTGTGTCGGGCTTGGATAGCCATTTCTGAGGATCGGCGTTGCGGTAATTGTTTTAACGTTTTTAAAAATGATTTTAAAAAAAAGTTAAATAAAAAAGTTAAATGACTTACAAATTTATTTATGCATTTTGCAGCCGACTACCAAAAGAGCAAGGTCTTTTGGACAAAGGTTAGGGAGACGTTCTATTCGCTCGTTGGGAGTACAGAGCGGAACCCCGATATGATTTCGGGTCGGTGGACCGAAATCAGAAAATTTGTCGGCTTGTTTACTAATCTGTTCAACAGGAACGCCGGTCGTATGAGACCAAGTGGCAGTGACGATTTGGCGGTCTATAATTTCACTGTCGAAGAGTGGAGGCAGGAGTGCCTGCGGAGGTATGGGACGGTGAAGACGTGGGACGGTGTAAAGGTGTGGGAGAGGTTGAGAAGGTGTTCCAAGTGGGTTGAGCTGGTGGCGCCGGACCTTGATGCGGAAGTAGGGCCGAAACGGACTAAAACTAGTTCGTCTGGAGCGTACAGCACTTCCGCCGGGTCGGATTGCCGGGTTGGATTCGACCTAAACGTTGCGGGGGAGGAAACGTCTTCACCGCCGAGGAGGCGGCCATTGGGAAGGGACGCCAGGGGGAAAAAACCGGCTGAGGGGGAAGCCGTAAACATCAACGATCTTGTTGAATCCCTCAATAAATTCAACAAAACCATGGAGGTGGTCTCTATTGACAAAAAGGAAAAAAAAAGAATGAGAGATTTGGACTTCCTTGCAAGAGACTTCAGCCACCTAAATCCGGTCGACCAAATGCTGATGGAAAAACAAAAGGAACGTATCCGGAAGAGGTTGATCGAAGAAGACGAAGCCGAAGAATAAGAATAATGTTTTTCTTTAGTACTTTAATTTTTTTTTATATATTAATGTGTTTTTTTAATTAATGTGTGTTTTTTTAAATAATTTCTTGTTTTTTTAATAATACGTTTTTTTAATACATTTATAAAAAAATAAAAAAATAAACCGCTCGCGCCCCCTCTCGCGCCCCTCCACACCATGGCCCGGGGCGCTATCACCACTACCAACACCCATCTTATCAAGTTTCTCTCTCTGCCACACGTCACAATATTATTGGCTCGCGCCCCCACTCACGCCCCCTCTCGCGCCCCCCACACCCCTCAGCCTTAGTGTCATATGCCGAGTGAATATATTTTTAATTTTCTTTTCTTTATTTCTTTCACAATAATTAGTTTTATTTTTAATTTTGAGTTTTGCTAATAATTTTTAATAATTACGTTTTTATAAAAATCTATATCCGAAATTACCCGATCTATACCCAAAACCAGGTTTTCAAATACCCGATCTATACCGAAATTACCCGAAAAATACCTGAGAAATGCCCAAAAATACCCCTAAAAATTGTAACACCTTAAAAAATCCAATCTATACGCGAAAAACCCCCGAAAAAAGCCCAAAAAAAAAACCTAAAATAGAGTTCTTTCAATACCTGGAAATAGAGTATTCAAATACTCGGTTCTATACCTGATCCGAATCCGATGCATAGGGTATGGTTTTTAGAGACAATATCTGGACCCGAACCCGACCCGGGTATTACCAATACCCGATTTTTTAGTACCCGTTCATACCCAAACCCGGTTCCATACCCAAACCAGGGTATTTGAAAAACCTGGTTTGTGCACCTCTAGGTTGGGTTGCTAATGAGTGAGGAAAGTTTGGGTTTGATTGGGTTGTGTAGGTGAAATAGAGAGAAATTAGTTATTATATAATAAAGATTGGGTTTGGTTGGTTTGTGAATGAGGATGCTCTTATTCTTAGGTAAACCAAACTTCTTATTTGTACATCACCCTCACCACCTAATAAAAATATGATACACTAATAAAAAAAATCATCATTCAAAAGAAAAACACTTAATACAAATACATTTAGGGGTGTAAACGAGCCATTCCCGGCTTGCTTAACACCTATTAACTGATTTTTATATATTTATAATATATATATATATATATATATAGGGTAAGGTTAAAATAAAAGCCCACTTGAGTTGTGAAAACTCTAGAAAGTCATTCTCAACCACATGTTTTTAACTAAAGTTTAAAACTTGTGGTTCACAATTAAAGTTAATAAAAATTGTAAAAGGAAATATAATTTTTTCTCTCTCCTGAAAACATATATTAAAATTATTTAAAAAATAGCAAAACAATTTTTTTTAAATTTTTCGATGTTTTGTATTAAATGTAACAACATATATTACATGTGAAAAAAAACGATGTTACATAGGGTTTTCACGAGTTTTCACAACTCAAGGGTTAAGTTAAAATAAAAACCCACTTGAGTTGTGAAAACTCTAGAAACTCATTCTCAACAACAAGTTTAATTAAAGATTAAATCTTGTGGTCCACAATTAAAGTTAATAAAAAATGTTAACATAAATATAACTTTTTCTCTCTCCTAAAAACATATAACAAAATTAGGAAAAAAATGTTAAAAAATAGCAAAACAATTTTTTTAATGTTTCGATATTTTGTATTAAATGTTACAACATATATTACGTGTAACAAAAAAAACCGATGTTACATAGGGTTTTCGTGGGTTTTCACAACTTAAGTGAGTTTTCATTCTATACTTTGCATATATATATATATATATATATATATATCTTTCAATTATAATTTTATATATAAAACAATATATGCTATTTAGTTATTTGCAGTTGTTTTATAATGCCAATACATACACACACAAAATAGGGGAAATAATTAATGAAACCCATAACTAACTTAAGAATCCTTGAAACCCAATTAAGTGGTTGTGAGACTGCCACACCACTTGGTTGACTAAAGTTGATATTTAGCATAATCATTTTTCATCTAAAAGGCTTGAATCACTACACATGGTCTTATAAAACAAACATTGAAGCCAGACGACTCATAAAACACACTTTCTTCTGTTTAGTAACTTTGTTGTTTTCACCTTCAACATAGCCTTACCCAACAACAAACTCATAGTCTTTAAATTCAACAAGAGGTAACACTCGTGTAAGACGCCCCACACCCCAAAGAAAAAAAAAACGGTTTCCTTCATACCCACCTAAACACAAGAATACATTATTATTTTAGTTATATTAGGGATACCATAGAGAATCCAATACTAATGAGATTTAAGTGGACGAAATTGCCATTGGTATAAATATTACAATAAGATAAATAATATACCTAGTTCAATACACGAATCATCTTTGTTGAACGGCAATACATGAGTCAACATAATAGCTAGAAACAAATATATACCTAGCTAATGACGTTACATTACCCAAGTAGTTACTAAAATATTGTCATGTTATGGCTATATAATATATATATATATATAGGGATACAAAAGTATTTTACATCCTCTTTACTACAAATAAATGTCGATGCAAATACCTATATGTGAATTAAGGCTGAGAGAGAAGGTGATACATTAAATACATAGACATGAATGATGAGAGAGAAATGGAAGAGCTGTTTCCTTTGAAAGTAGAGGATGATGAACACCTCCTTCCCCATCATCATCAACAACAGCAGCTTCATCAAGATCAAATCCCTACATCAGTTCTCATTAATCTATATTTAGGCCACTTCTTAGCCAGATGGGGTGCCAGGTAATCTCTCTATGTCTATGTGTGTGTGTGGGGTTTTTTTTTTGGTGAGGGGGGAGGGGATAAAAATTTCGTATGAGAGGCTTACAAGATGATGGATTTTTTCTGACATAACTTATAGACCTTACATATTGGAATTCTATATCTATACGACACATGAACACAAGTGGGTTTTATAGGCGAGTGTATTTTGTGACAAGTGCAACTTACTTTTTGTAATCAAAGTATCATTTCATACTAGACACATAGTTGCAATGTGTAAGTTTAATAACCATATACCCACACCATTAAAAAAATGAGACAACCTCGTTGTGTAAAGGATATAGCCACACAGTTATCGTACAACGTGGTCCACCTTTTTAAAAATGTCATTTTTATTTGATAGAAAATATATAGCAATATCATATGCATTTTTAAGGTAATAAAATATTTGATTTTATTGTGCATGTCTTTTTTTTTTATAAAAACATAAAAAATATATATAAAAGTTGTTCATGTTTTAAAAAAATTTCTGAAACTAGTGTTTAATATAAAATTTAACACTAGGAAAAATTATATTTTTTACTATTAGTATCCAATTAATTAATTATCAAATTGCCATTATATTAATGATAATTACCATTAAATTGATTTAGTCAAATGGTGGGATTGCTATCACTAAATATTTAATCTCCCTCTCTATATACATGCATGGATATTTTAAGTGTAACGTACATTTAGCATTTGTACTACTTGGGAGATTAATAGTTGTAACACAAAAATGTCTAGCTAGTTGCATATAGATTCATTATATATAGCATACTTACCTTTAATAATTCATACATATAGGACTTGGGAGTTTTCAGTTGGGTTGTATATGATAAACGTTTGGCCGGATTCCTTGCTTATGGCTGCAGCCTATGGGATGGTTGAGTCGGCATCGATTACAGTATTTGGTCCCCTTGTAGGCCAGTGGATTGATAACTCCACATATCCAAAGGTACAATTATTCGCTTGCGTGTTTGTTTTTCATTCATATTTTTTTGAATGACAGTTCATTCATATATGTACCGTATGTCTAATGTCCTATACTCGTATTAGCATGGGTGGACCCACCTTGGAGAGTTCGACTCGACCAAACAGTAGAGGTTGTTTAATAAGAATATGTAACCAATGAATTTTGAAATTTTAATAGAGCATATATAACCGAATTTTAAGTGACCCTATAATAACCCTTGCAATAACTTCACACTAACAATATTCATACAATGTAAGAGTTGTGAAACTATATAATATAGTGGTTTGATAATTAAAGCAAAGTCAGTGATCGAAAAGAGCTTATATCTCAATGTAATTTTGTTTTACTATGTTTCGGCAAATCATGAATGATTGTCATAGAATTCCTGAACCCGCGACTACATGTGTACCCTATGATCTTATATTTATTGTATAGGTTCTACGTGTTTGGCTGTTAACACAAAATATCTCATTTATCATTGCGGGAGTCACCGTCGTTGGACTTCTAATCTCTCCAGATTTGCGAGTCACCAACATCCCTATGTTTGCTTTGCTTGTTGTGATGACCAATCTCTCCGGAGCAGTTGCTGTTCTTTCGACCCTTGCGGGAACCATCTTAATTGAAAGAGAATGGTAACTTTATTCTTACTCACTTAGACTTTTAATAAATGGTATAATTGTTTAAACATCTAAATAAATTCGATGACCGCTAGTCTAAAGGTACATAACCAAGTTTGATGTTTGGTAAAAGTTAAACTGTTTTTCATGTTGAGTTCTAGAGCAGGATTCTACATAGCTACTTTGACTTTTGAGGTCAAAACGCCCTGTTGGAACATTAATATATTGACCAAGAAGGACTATGCTAACTCTTGGATCAACTCCTTGTAAGCTAGATTTTGTGTTTGACTCCAAAAAGTCAAAACATGATATAAAAACTAGACTGTTTGACTTTTGAGGTCAAAACGTCCCGTGCGAACAATCATAGATAATTCTAACTATCTAGACAACATCTGGTGAAATTCTTTACTGCCCTATTCTACAAATATGTCAATTGTTAGATTTTGTTTATGACCGAAAAGTCAAAGTGGTGTTTTTCTTTGCCCAAAACATGATATAAAAACTCGAGTGATAAATATTGTAAATCTTGACAGGGTGGTGGTGATATCAGAAGGGAATTCTTCAAACTTGCTAACAAAGTTGAATTCGACAATCCGGAGAATCGATCTAATATGCACATTATTTGCGCCTGTCGTCACAGGATTCATAATCAGTTTCGTGTCAATGATTGCATCTGCTGTCAGTTTAATAACCTGGAACATACTCTCAGTTTTCTTGCAGTACTGGCTTTTAAACTCTGTATACAAAGGTGTCCCAGCTCTATCAGAGAGCAACCGGAAACGTGGAACAAAATTAACCACACCACATCAAGACACGTCTAATTATCCTGAAGACGTTTCTCAGGGTAATTTAACGGTTAGAAAAATGTTCAAAAGGGTATCTGACAGTCAGTATATCCGTGCTTGGCGAGTGTACCTTCAACAAGATGTGGTTCTTCCAGGACTATCTCTTGCTTTACTCTATTTTACAGTCCTCAGGTGTGGATCTTGATTTTCCTTTTCAGGATCTTTATTTATTGGCTTTGGAAATAACCGAAAATGTTGAAAAACCAGTATAGATAACAGAAACCGCAAGAAGAGTGTGCCATCTAACTTATTTCTTATGATATGGGAAGATTAGATTATATTCTAATCTAACATTAATTGGGAACTTTGGGTTTAAAATCATAGAAGCAGGTGTTGATCAGTTTGTCTTCATAGTTTGTGTTGCATTCTATATTTTTTATACTATTTCGAAAGCATACCGAAAGGGAAATTTTGTTACCAACCTTTTGGAAGCATCGTATACGTACCCTACAAAATATTGACATTTTAAAGCATATGAATAGAATAAATGTGTCACCTATGTTATTTAATAAGCTCTTATTATGCACTAGCCAATACAATGTTTGTGTATATGCATGCTATTCAGCATCATATTTTTGTGCTTAAGGTTTGGTGTTCTAACGTTAAGAGTTTTATCACTTGAAAAACTTGACAATGCCATATATTGCCTTATGTGATATGTATTTCATGTAATTTGAAAAATCACATGTCTTCTGTTATAGTTATATAGTTTGCAATTTAAAAAATCAATCTCCTTATATTTTCTCTATCTATTTAGTTTGATACTTTTATGACAGTTTTGGGACGTTGATGACTGCGAGATTGGAGTGGGGCGGAATGCCGGCATACATAATTAGAACAGGCAGAGGAATAAGCGCGATAATTGGTATTTCCGCCACATTTTTGTACCCTTTTATGGAGACTCGAATCTCAACCATTCGAACTGGACTTTGGTCAACCTGGTCACAGGTATGGCTGTATGGTGAAAGCCAGATTATATTATTGCTTATAACGTCAAAATATATATTAATTTTTAGTAAAAAAAACATGAGGCAAAATTGTTAAAGAAGATTTATGTTGTTTATATGTAGTGGACCTGCCTTTTGGTCTGTGTCGTCTCGATATGGGTTAAAAACAACACGACATCAGCTTATATGTTGATGGCGGGAGTAGCAATGTCACGTTTGGGGCTATGGATGTTTGATCTGGCAGTCATTCAACAAATGCAGGTGATTATAAAGCCCAAAATCTGTAGAAAATGATTTCAGATTCTTGTTTTCTGATGTCTGATTTAATCATGAAATAGGATCAAGTTCCTGAATCTGATAGAGCTGTCGTTGGAGGCGTACAAAACCCGATTCAGTCCTTTTGGGACTTGATGACATACATCATGGGGCTGTTCATCTCCAACCCTCAGGTGATCTTTCGGTGTTTATATTGATAACAAGTTATAACGTCTTTGGGTCGAAACAGTCATTTTAAGTTACTCGTCAAAACATTGCATAATTTCAAAAGTCATTTCTCTTGCTTTTTTTTTCTTTGGAGTTCATACATTTATATATTTCATGCGTGTTCTTAGGATTTTTTGGAAGTTGATCTTGACACTAGCAGCAGTTACGTATAGTGTACATGTATATCGAGTTCGGAAACACCTTTTTCACTTTGAGAAGTTGATATTGATCCTTCATCAATGTGTATAAATCATCATTGATATAGTTTTTTCTTACCTTATTTGATATATATTTTCACTTCCAAATGTTAATTCATTGTATCAATTAAGTTTCGTCAATTGTGTGATCCTAAGTCCATGTTTGTTTGCAGTGAATAGAATTAACAACAGTGAATGAAAACAATTAACGTATTGTGTTGATCACTGGTTGAACCAGGCAGACATGTCGGACCGCATTTAAGAACCGAATAAGTAGATAAAATCATAATAAATATATACGTTATCAAAAACTTCAAAGAAATGTTGATAATCAAACATAACAGGTTAAAAACATTAATAATATGGTTTATCACTAGATAATTCAATAGTTTCAGAACCAAGAACATGCTTCAAAACTAAATTAGCGGCGTGCAAACAAACTCCAGAAATATCTTTTTGCGTTGAAGCTCGGCAATGGGTGGGCCTTGATTGTCCTGGAGCCACTCACTCGTTTGAATAATGGCATTCTCCATTTTCTTCAAGCTCTCTATATGCACTCTCTTGTTGACTTTGTACTCTTGGATCTTTCTTTTCATGTTGTATAGGCAATCCTCTAAAGCATTGTATGCATTCACTTTCTTCTTGTACTCCTTGTCCTCAAGTTTGTACTTCTCAGCTTCCTTTACCATCTTTTCTATCTAGTTCTTGGAAAGCCTCCCCTTATCATTTGCAATGGTGAGTTGACATACCAGTTGCTATTATCTTTGATGTCACGGTGAGGATACCGTCAGGATCTATCTCAAAGCAGTCCTCAAATTTAATGTTTCCTTTGGGAGCAGGCGGTATTCCTGAAACTGTAAACTTCCCCAACAAATGGTTATTCGTTGATTTGGTCCTTTCACCTTGATACACCTTGATGTTAGCTGAAGACTGGTTATCTTCAGTTGTATAATAGTTTTTGAATTTTTTTCTAGGTATTTGAGTGTTTCTTGGGATCACAACATCAAATACTTCTCCTTTTATTTCCACACCAAGTGACAAAGGAGTGACATCAAGTAGCAACAAATCTAGAACACTCTTATCACTGTTGCCAATCAACTTGGCAGCCATTACGGCTGCACCAAATGCTACAGCCTCTTCAGGGTTCACGCTTTTGCATAGCTCCTTCCACCCAAAGAGTTCCCGTAACATACGTTGAACCTTGGGTATCCTAGTCGAGCCACCAACAAGAATAATCTCGTCTACCCACGCTTTGTCCATCTTAGCATCTTTTAAACAACGGTCTAGAATTTCAATGCACCGACTGAACAAGCTCATGTTCAGCTCTTCAAATTTAGCTCGAGTAAATCTCATTGAAAAATCAATACCATCGTGCAAGCAATCCAGATCAATTGAAGTTTGAGTAGTGCTTGAAAGAATCCTTTTTGCTTTCTCACATTCAAATCTCAACCTTCCCAATGCTCTTTGATTCCCACTCAAGTCCTTGTTATGTTTCCTTTTAAATTCAGAAACACAATGATCCACCATGCGGTTATCAAAGTCCTCACCTCCCAAATGAGTGTCCCCGGAAACAGCTTTCACCTCGAAAACTCCCCCTTCCTCGATCATGGTTAGAGAGACATCAAAAGTGCCCCCACCCAAATCAAAGATGAGCACATTTATCTAGCCAACAAACTCAGACTTGTTGTCTAGACCATAAGCAATTGCGGCTGCTGTAGGCTCATTGATCATGCGCATGACGTTTAGACCAGCAATGGTACCTGCATCCTTGGTTGCTTGACGTTGCGAGTCATTAAAATAAGCCGGGACAGTTGTGATACAACGTTTTTCACAACCTTTCCAAGGTAAGCCTCAACAATTTCTTTCATCTTTCCAAGAATCATCGAGGAAATTTCTTCAGCTAAAAATTCCTTTTGTTGACCTTTATAGGACACAACGACCTTTGGAGTGTCGGCAGGCCCTTTTATGACCTTAAAAGGCCATAATTTCATATTTCCTTGCACTTTGGAATTACTGAATTTCCGTCCAATCAACCTCTTAGCATCTGAAACCAATGGTTGAATATATATTTAAACAATATCATGTAGATATCCACACTTGGGGTTGGTGACCCGGTTATAGAGACAAAATCTCTAATTAGTCACCCAAAGGTTTTAGTTTCGAGTCCAGGGAAGTAAAATTAATTTATCGTTCAAAAATCAAAGATATCCAAAGTTTCCAACAAATTAAAGATAGATTTTACTTGTGTATTTTGGTAATCAGTATATGTTAAAAGGATGCTTGTTGACCAGACATGCTGGTTTTGATTCATCATTCATGTATTTCAACATGCTCAATAAAAAAAGGCACCACTCCAGTATTTAACAACTTGTTTGCTTAGTCATTTTCCAGAATCTATAAAATTATAAGCCTAAAATAAACAGTAAGCAATTCTAAACAATTTTCCTTAGGACTCAAATTCTAATATTGATTGTTGACTTTTATTATGATTTGATGAAAACTAAATGAAAAGTAAGAAAAATTAGTAGACTAACCAAATATGGTGTTAGCAGGGTTCATGGCCACTTGGTTCTTGGCACCATCGCCTATTAGACGTTCTTCATCAAGGAATGCAACAGTAGACGGTGTGGTTCGGTAGCCTTGCTCATTGGGTATGATTTCGATTCGACCATGCTTCCAAACCGCAACACAAGAGTATGTTGTTCCAAGGTCGATGCCGATCGCTGGTTCTTCGTTTACTTTCCCCTCCATTGATATATCAAAGAGTTATATTGAAGCCTTATGCTCTTCCTTTTCTTTAAATAGAGAGTTCCTTGACTGCTTCATCTTTTGATTAAAAGATAATGTATTTTATATGTATATGAACATCCAATAAGAAAGGAAAAGGTAATTTACCAAAGTCATCTCTTGTATAGATATAGAAATATAGTCGTTAGTGTCATAGTTATTATTGGGGTGTTTGGATTAAATGCAAATAATTTTATTGTGAGAAGTGTAAAAATAACTAACGTAATTATGTTAACGTTAGTAATTATGTTAACGTTAGCGTAATTATTATTGCTCTGTAACTTTTGAACTACATTAATTATTATTAAACTCTTTTAGTTTTTTTTACATAATTACTCTAGTTTAAAACTACAATTACATTAGTTATTTCTATGTTTAATAGGTTAATTTTACACTATTATTAGGTTCATTGGTTATTTCCGTTGAAATTCCTATGAAATAAATACATAACTTCTTATACATAATGTTTATTTAAATTACAAGGAAAGTTCCATATTTATATCCCTTATAAACTAGGGGTACTCTTTTTTTTAAATATAATTGAAAATAGCTGTGTTTCCAAGTTCATTTATGAAAAGAAAGGAAAGGAAAAGAAAATTTTCTTTCTTATCTTTTTTTTGACATCACCTCTTTCTTTTTAATTTTCTTTCCTTCCTAATCTTTTCAATTTGAAAAGTGTGACACCCGGTAAATTTCTCAATCCTATAAACTAAGTAATCAACCTAATAATTAGGTGATTGTAAATATTAAGCGCGCCATGTTAGAATCGGCGCGGGTATTCGTTATGTGCGCCCTGCGCGAGCGCGCCGTATTAGTCAGCGCGGGCATGTTATGTGCGCCCTGCGCGAGCGCGCTATGTTAGAATCGGCGCGGGTATTTGTTATGAGCACCCTGCGCGAGCGCACCATGTTAAGAACCTGCGTGGGCATATGTTATATGCGCCATGCGCGAGTGTATTGGTTTTATGTTTCTATAACTTAATGTTGTCTAATGGGTTGACCGTCTCGCATGATGCTAAGGCGGGTGCATCCCAAATCGTTTATGCGCGTGCGGAAGGGGAACTAACCTTCCCGCATGGCGGGAACATTGAGAACTAGTTTGTCTGAAGCTCCAAGATGGAATTGACTTCAACATGACTGATCACTATGTTGAAATACCAAGACCACCTGGAGAATCTACAAATGAAACTCAATGTCCTTGACTGCGAGAAGGTCACGCACCTACCCGCAGCAAAGAAATGTCCTTCACGCAGAAAGCTATGCGCACAAAGTAATACGCGCAGAACACTTAGTCTATTCTCCAGTTGTAAGGAGATTACTCCCGCCCAAAGGGAAACAGTAGCGTGTTTCAGAGATTTTCCACTTTTTACTGTACACTGACAAAGTACCTGAAAAAGCACACTGTAACATGAAAAGTCAACTGTCAGCCACCCTACTCCCACCAACCACAGACCTGCATGTCCTGTCCAAATCAAATCAAAATCTTTTATCCACTACTCCACTCTTAAATAAATAATAATAATTTCCATACTTTATCATCATTACACCTAGATATGAAGAGATTACAATCCCCTAAAGCAAGGGATTGTGTTTCCTTGAGTTTGCCTATAAATATGTAACCTAAATTATCACCCAAAACACACTTCAAACTTCTCTCTTAAGAACTGCAACTTGCACTAATCATCTCCCAAGCATCCGTTGTTTTCGTTTCCGATCCTGTTACCAGGTAAGCCAAGAATATAACCTTGAGATCTGCTTTCCAACCCTTATATTCTCCTAATTCTTGATCTTAATATATATACTTCTTGTTATTTAATCGCATTCTAGACCTTCAATTCCGAGGCCAACACCAAGAAAACCCGAATCTCGATTAATCCCTTAACAAGAACCACAGGTGAGTCTCACAGCCCCTATTCTCGCTGTTTTCACTGTTTTTAAACTGTTTTCGGGGCGAGGGACACGTACTTAAATAATGTTTTATCATGGTATACTTACAAGCTATGCAAGCGATTATGTGTTTAAATTATATTTCATGATGAGCAATGCGAACGGTTATCTAAGGATTTCGATGTATGTGCGCTAGAACTCGAGTAAGTGATCACTTTACCATCGGAACTCTAAGGGTAGGGACTGCTGGTTTGATCCACCCACTCGTAGGGGTCGCACCTCTTTGCATGGACGAGTGCCTAGTATGGTCATGAGGCAGTACTATGGGTTTGAGCCCGCTCGTAGGGGTCGCGCCTCTTTGCATGGACGAGCGCCTTGTTTTCCGGCACAACGTCCGCGCGTAACCCGCGGGACGGAATTATTGATTAGCTCGTAGGGGCAGCGCCTCTTTGCATAGACGAGCACGGTTTTTCAGAAATGTCCACGCGTAAACCGCGGGACGGCATTATATTATTTAGCTCGTAGTGGCAGCGCCACTTTGCATGGACGAGCACACTTCCAGTAATGATCGCGCGTAGCCCGCTGAACGACTTTTATCAGAAATATGTGTCAGATCCATGTTTTCATACGGATTATCAAGTATATGTTTAGACATGAAATCAGAAATGTGTTTCAATATGATTTTTATTAAGACTATGATGCAATGCGATTTATCAAGTTACTAAAACTTGTGAACTCACTCAGTTTATACTGATTCAAATGTTTTTACGTGTCTTTCAGGAGATATCTAGGTAGCGCATGGAGTCACACTTAGAGCACCTCACGCTGAACATCTAAAACTAGCTTTTTGGAAGATTTTAGTTCTATCCCTTCGATGCGCGTGGTTGTTCCCGCCGCGCAAGGGGATATGGCGTGGAAATCTTCAACAGTTTTATACTTGGATGTTTTTATGTAATTTTTAAACAATGTAATGTATTTGTATTAAACATTTCATGCGCAATGAAAATCTTACTATGAATGTTTGCAATGGCCCGTGCTTAATTATCAATCCCCACTCGCGCGCGCCCGGCTGTTTCCGCCGCTCAGGGCCGGGTGTGACAGATTGGTATCAGAGCACTGGTTATAGCGAACTAGGAAAAGAAGTTTTAACCTAGACTATAACCGTTGGGGGAAATCGCAAGAAATATTTTCAAAAGAAACTATACACACACTTAGGAACACGGGTCACACAGTGTCTAGTAAATAATGATAACATTATGTGCTCAGAATACATGCGCTAAGATTGATATATTGTCTCTTTTAAAGCGAGAATGCCTCCAACTAAAGCCAAGGGAATTACCATGACACCCGAGGAACTCGCGGAAATAATCGCGCAAGCGATCGCAACACATGAGGCCAGCAAGGCCGAATCTAGTCAGGGTCGTCAGGAGAACGAGACCCCAGAACCCGAATCAGGAGCTTTGAACAAAGGATGCTCCTACAAGACATTTATGGCCTGTAAGCCTTGGCCATTCAAGGGTACCGAAGGGGCCATTGGGCTCTACAACTGGATTGACAAGATGGAGACAGTTCTCTCCATTAGCGGATGTAGTGAGAACCAGAAGGTCCTTTACGCGACCTGCATGTTCCAAGAGGCAGCTTCGTCTTGGTGGAAGCTTCAAACGAAAACATTGGGGCGAGAAGTTGCTCTCCACAGGACCTGGGAGGAGCTGAAAGAGATGATGATGAAAAAGTTCTGCTCTCGCGCAGAAATTCAGAACCTACAACAGGAATTCTGGAACCACACCATGGTAGGAACGGATATCGACGCCTACAACAACCGGTTCAACGAGCTTTGCCAGTTGGTGCCAGACATGGCAAACATGGAGGAAAAGAAGATCGAGAGGTATATCTTTGGGTTACCTCCTGTTGTTAGGGTTCCGCTCAACGCCGCAGCGCCTCCAACCTTTGATGAGGCGGTAGCGCGGGCCATCACCCTTACAAGGGATACGGTCCGTGCGGGTATGTTAACTACGCGCGGAATCGAGCAGCGGACCTCTGATCCCAAGAGGAAGTGGAACTCTCACCACCGAGGGTCCGACTCCAAGCAACCACCGTTCAAGAAGCAGGAGAGCGCAAGGGCTTACGCGATCCAAGCCGCGGAGCCATCAAGGAAAGGATACAGCGGGCCTCGCCCATGGTGCAACAAATGCAAGTATCACCACGAGGGTGAATGCGCAAGAATCGAATGTGCCAAATGTGGCAGACCAGGGCACAAGACGATGAATTGCCGTGTCAGAGAAGCTGGAGCGAGCGACAACTGCTACGCATGCGGGAAGCCAGGGCATTTTAGTCGGGATTGCCCGCAAAAGGGAAACCAAGCTCGCGGGAGAGCTTTTGTGATCGGCGCAGGCGAAGCTAAAGAAGAGCCGAATGTGGTAACCGGTACGTTTTTGCTTAACGGACATTTTGCATCTGTCTTATTTGATACTGGCGCTGACCTAAGTTTTATATCCGCTGAGTTTAAAGACTCCCTAGGCCTAGCAACCAGTAGGCTAGACACACCTTATACTATAGAACTAGCCAATGGTAGGCAGTTATGCGCGAACGAAAGAACTGAACAATGTGTAATAGTCATGGGAGGTCACGGGTTCAATATTAACTTGTTGCCAATAGACTTGGGAAGTTTTGACATTGTGATAGGTATGGATTGGTTAGTCGAGAACCACGCGGAAGTTATTTGCCATGAGAAGCAGGTTCGGGTCCCACTGTTGAACGGAGAAACCTTGGTGATTCAAGGGGAAAGAAGGGGAGTTGCGACGAAACTAATTTCGTGCCTAAAGGCGCGCAAGTGCCTAAGGAAAGGGTGTTACGCCTTCCTGGCGCATGTAGTAGAGAAGAAAGGAGATGAGCGAAGAATTGAAGACTTACCAGTAGTGCGCGAATTTCCAGAAGTTTTTCCTGAAGATTTGCCCGGATTACCGCCGCCGCGACAAGTCGAGTTTCGTATTGATTTGGTCCCAGGAGCTGCGCCAGTAGCTCGAGCGCCTTATCGACTAGCTCCATCTGAGATGCAAGAGCTATCCAATCAGTTACAGGAACTATTGGATAAGGGTTTCATACGCCCAAGCTTTTCACCTTGGGGAGCTCCAGTACTGTTTGTTAAGAAGAAGGATGGTTCATTCAGAATGTGTATTGACTACAGGGAGCTGAATAAGCTGACAGTCAAAAATCGGTACCCCTTACCGAGGATTGACGACTTATTTTACCAGTTGCAAGGATCCAGTTATTATTCGAAGATAGATCTACGGTCCGGATACCACCAACTTAGGGTCCATGTGGAAGATGTGCCGAAAACAGCCTTCCGAACTAGATACGGCCATTATGAGTTCTTAGTGATGCCTTTTGGGCTAACTAATGCGCCGGCTGTATTCATGGATCTGATGAACCGCGTGTGCAAACCATACTTGGACAAGTTTGTGATTGTTTTTATAGATGATATTCTGATTTATTCTCGGACCAAGGCCGAGCATCAGCAACACCTGAGATTGATTTTGGAATTGTTGAGGAAAGAAAAGTTGTATGCGAAGTTTTACAAGTGCGAGTTTTGGCTTAGAGAAGTTCACTTTCTCGGTCACGTTGTAAACTAGAAAGAAATACACGTTGATCCTTCCAAAGTCAAGGCCATCGAAAACTGGGAAGCGCCAAAAACCCCAACTGAGGTGAGGCAATTCCTAGGACTAGCTGGCTACTATCGACGCTTCATTGAGAACTTCTCCAAGATAGCTCTACCTCTGACCGCGCTAACTCAGAAAGACAAGAAGTTTGTTTGGGGCGAAAATCAGGAAGCAGCGTTTCAAATGTTGAAACAGAAGTTATGTAGTGCGCCAATTTTGTCTCTGCCCGAGGGGACGGACGACATCGTCGTTTACTGCGACGCTTCACATCAGGGACTCGGATGTGTCCTTATGCAGCGAGACAAAGTCATAGCGTATGCCTCGCGCCAACTCAAGACCAATGAAAAGAACTACACAACGCATGATCTGGAACTTGGAGCGGTTGTCTTCGCGCTAAAGATTTGGCGCCATTACCTCTATGGTACAAAGTGTATAATCTTTACGGATCACAAGAGCCTTCAACATATATTTGATCAAAAGGATTTAAACATGAGGCAACGAAGATGGGTTGAATTGTTGAACGATTATGATTGTGAAATAAAGTATCACCCTGGAAAGGCGAATGTGGTGGCAGACGCGCTAAGCAGGAAGGAGCGAATAAAAACGCTACGAGTCAAGGCTCTAAGGCTGACCATTCGCGCAGATCTCTTTACCAGCATCCGAGACGCTCAGCAAGAAGCTTTGAAACCAGAGTTTGCTAAAAACGAATCCCTTGGGGGTATGATTAAGAGTTTGGAACTTAAGAACGGCAATCTATATTTCGCTAACCGCATATGGGTCCCTCTCAAGGGAGGATTGCGCGAGCGAGTATTAAACGAGGCTCACAAGACGCGGTATTCCGTACATCCTGGCGCAGACAAGATGTACCAAGATGTTAAAGCGCTGTATTGGTGGCCCAATCTTAAAGGCGCCATCGCGACGTATGTCAGTAGGTGCCTGACGTGTTCAAAAGTAAAGGCTGAATATCAGAAGCCGTCGGGGTTACTTCAGCAGCCAGAAATTCCCATGTGGAAGTGGGAACAAATCTCTATGGACTTCATCACCAAACTGCCAAGGACACCTGGGGGTTATGACACGATCTGGGTTATTGTAGATCGGCTAACTAAGTCAGCGCACTTCCTGCCGATCAAGGAAACCGATAAGATGGAAAAGTTAGCCCGACTGTATATTCGAGAAGTAGTTTCAAAACATGGAGTCCCAGTGTCCATCATTTCTGATAGAGATAGTCGGTTCACATCAAGGTTTTGGAGATCGTTACAAGGGGCTTTAGGTACTCGTCTTGACATGAGTACGGCATATCATCCCCAAACGGATGGGCAAAGCGAGCGAACAATCCAGACATTGGAAGATATGCTGCGCGCGTGCGCAATCGATTTCGGTGGTAGCTGGGATACTCATCTCCCATTGGTTGAATTTTCTTACAACAACAGTTATCACACAAGCATCAAGGCTGCGCCGTTCGAAGCTTTGTATGGGCGCAAGTGTAGATCCCCACTGTGCTGGGCTGAAGTGGGTGACAAGCAAATGACTGGTCCAGAATTGATCCAAGAAACAACAGACAAGATTTTTCAGATAAGGGATCGCCTTAAGACAGCGCGCGATAGACAGAAGAGCTACGCAGATGTGCGAAGGAAACCATTGGAATTTCAAGTAGGGGATAAAGTACTTTTGAAAGTCTCTCCATGGAAAGGAGTCCCCCGTTTCGGCAAGCGAGGAAAGTTGAATCCGCGCTACATCGGACCATTTGAGATCCTGGAAAGGATCGGTCCGGTTGCTTATAAACTCCGTTTACCCGCCGAACTCAGTGGAGTTCATGATACGTTTCATGTGTCCAACCTCAAAAAGTGTTTATCTGATGAAACGTTGATTTTACCGTTGGAAGAGATTCACATCGACAAACAACTGCACTTCGTAGAAGAGCCTATAGCCGTAACCGATTGGAAAGAACAAAAGTTGCGCAGAAGTCGAATCAGGTTAGTAAAGGTTCAATGGAACTCAAGGCGTGGGCCTGAATTCACTTGGGAAAGAGAAGATCAAATGCGCCAGAAATACCCACACCTCTTTCAGAACATGGCTTCTGCCAGCAACGTCTCCTAAATTTCGGGACGAAATTCGCTTAACAGGGGGAGAATGTGACACCCGGTAAATTTCTCAATCCTATAAACTAAGTAATCAACCTAATAATTAGGTGATTGTAAATATTAAGCGCGCCATGTTAGAATCGGCGCGGGTATTCGTTATGTGCGCCCTGCGCGAGCGCGCCGTATTAGTCAGCGCGGGCATGTTATGTGCGCCCTGCGCGAGCGCGCTATGTTAGAATCGGCGCGGGTATTTGTTATGAGCACCCTGCGCGAGCGCACCATGTTAAGAACCTGCGTGGGCATATGTTATATGCGCCATGCGCGAGTGTATTGGTTTTATGTTTCTATAACTTAATGTTGTCTAATGGGTTGACCGTCTCGCATGATGCTAAGGCGGGTGCATCCCAAATCGTTTATGCGCGTGCGGAAGGGGAACTAACCTTCCCGCATGGCGGGAACATTGAGAACTAGTTTGTCTGAAGCTCCAAGATGGAATTGACTTCAACATGACTGATCACTATGTTGAAATACCAAGACCACCTGGAGAATCTACAAATGAAACTCAATGTCCCTGACTGCGAGAAGGTCACGCACCTACCCGCAGCAAAGAAATGTCCTTCACGCAGAAAGCTATGCGCACAAAGTAATACGCGCAGAACACTTAGTCTATTCTCCAGTTGTAAGGAGATTACTCCCGCCCAAAGGGAAACAGTAGCGTGTTTCAGAGATTTTCCACTTTTTACTGTACACTGACAAAGTACCTGAAAAAGCACACTGTAACATGAAAAGTCAACTGTCAGCCACCCTACTCCCACCAACCACAGACCTGCATGTCCTGTCCAAATCAAATCAAAATCTTTTATCCACTACTCCACTCTTAAATAAATAATAATAATTTCCATACTTTATCATCATTACACCTAGATATGAAGAGATTACAATCCCCTAAAGCAAGGGATTGTGTTTCCTTGAGTTTGCCTATAAATATGTAACCTAAATTATCACCCAAAACACACTTCAAACTTCTCTCTTAAGAACTGCAACTTGCACTAATCATCTCCCAAGCATCCGTTGTTTTCGTTTCCGATCCTGTTACCAGGTAAGCCAAGAATATAACCTTGAGATCTGCTTTCCAACCCTTATATTCTCCTAATTCTTGATCTTAATATATATACTTCTTGTTATTTAATCGCATTCTAGACCTTCAATTCCGAGGCCAACACCAAGAAAACCCGAATCTCGATTAATCCCTTAACAAGAACCACAGGTGAGTCTCACAGCCCCTATTCTCGCTGTTTTCACTGTTTTTAAACTGTTTTCGGGGCGAGGGACACGTACTTAAATAATGTTTTATCATGGTATACTTACAAGCTATGCAAGCGATTATGTGTTTAAATTATATTTCATGATGAGCAATGCGAACGGTTATCTAAGGATTTCGATGTATGTGCGCTAGAACTCGAGTAAGTGATCACTTTACCATCGGAACTCTAAGGGTAGGGACTGCTGGTTTGATCCACCCACTCGTAGGGGTCGCACCTCTTTGCATGGACGAGTGCCTAGTATGGTCATGAGGCAGTACTATGGGTTTGAGCCCGCTCGTAGGGGTCGCGCCTCTTTGCATGGACGAGCGCCTTGTTTTCCGGCACAACGTCCGCGCGTAACCCGCGGGACGGAATTATTGATTAGCTCGTAGGGGCAGCGCCTCTTTGCATAGACGAGCACGGTTTTTCAGAAATGTCCACGCGTAAACCGCGGGACGGCATTATATTATTTAGCTCGTAGTGGCAGCGCCACTTTGCATGGACGAGCACACTTCCAGTAATGATCGCGCGTAGCCCGCTGAACGACTTTTATCAGAAATATGTGTCAGATCCATGTTTTCATACGGATTATCAAGTATATGTTTAGACATGAAATCAGAAATGTGTTTCAATATGATTTTTATTAAGACTATGATGCAATGCGATTTATCAAGTTACTAAAACTTGTGAACTCACTCAGTTTATACTGATTCAAATGTTTTTACGTGTCTTTCAGGAGATATCTAGGTAGCGCATGGAGTCACACTTAGAGCACCTCACGCTGAACATCTAAAACTAGCTTTTTGGAAGATTTTAGTTCTATCCCTTCGATGCGCGTGGTTGTTCCCGCCGCGCAAGGGGATATGGCGTGGAAATCTTCAACAGTTTTATACTTGGATGTTTTTATGTAATTTTTAAACAATGTAATGTATTTGTATTAAACATTTCATGCGCAATGAAAATCTTACTATGAATGTTTGCAATGGCCCGTGCTTAATTATCAATCCCCACTCGCGCGCGCCCGGCTGTTTCCGCCGCTCAGGGCCGGGTGTGACAAAAAGATACAATTTTTCTTATTTTACTCCTTATTTTCTCTCCCCTCCACTCCTTTTTTTTCCTTTAATGAAATTTGGGAACACCCTTTTTATATTTTCTTTTCCTTTCCTTTCTTAAATGAAACTCGAGAACACAACAAATTTTTTCCATCCCTCATTTTTCTTTCTTTTCCTCATTTAAATGAAACTCGGTAATGACTTTTTAAGAAAGTTAAAAGACTTAAAATAAAATAATGCCAACCAAGTGACAAACACTTTCTTTTTTTGTGTACGATAACTACAGTCTAACGGTTAGCTTTATCTTTGGTTTATGGGACTTCATTTTTATTCCCTTACCCCTTAATTTTTTATTTTGTTTTTTTTTTATTTGAAAGGTCGAATTTTATAAAAAACTAAAAGGGACCTTAAGCAAGAAGCAAAATGCCCAAAGTAAAACGAGGAACAACTAATGGAAAGGTTACAAAATTAAATTTGCACCATGATTTCCAAACTAAATTTGACTTTTTGCTACGGTTTTCCACCCGTAAGAATGAATAAGGTTTAACAACATCAGCCATTTTTTGCAAGTGAACGCCTACCCCTTAAGTCACTCGTCCCGGTTTCTGATAATTAATTAATAACAATCGAACTTAACAAAGATGTTCACACAAACAAACTTGCAAACTGAATGAACATTAACAAACATAACAAGTTAAAAAAGAACGTATGTGAACTACTGCTTGAATTGTTTTGGCTTCTGTAAGTGGCTCCTCGGCCTAAACTTCTTCCGCAATTCATCTTGAGGACCTAGATTCTGGCATCTAGATGATGGGCTTTGTGAGCTCAATGCGATTTTGATTTACATTGTTTTGGCAATCAAATTATCCCTAATCAACCTTTTTAATATCTTCTGTTTATCAAAGTTTGTAATAGCTAATCATAAATGGTTGTATTTTATTTTTTATACAAATAATTCCCTTCCATTGGTTAGAAATATTAATGTTGCTAATAATATAAGTATTATAATGAAAAAACAATATTTGACATGTAGACATTCATTTCATCTACCAACTCGATAGGCTCATAGGCTTATTTATTTTTGAACACTTTTTTTTACACCTAAAATTCCACCTAACTTGCATTGGAATGAACCCACTATTATGTTTTGTAACTAAAGAACTATAAGATTTCTCTAGTTAGTTTTTTTGGATTTCATATATTTATATATTTCATTTGTGTTCTTACGATTTTTGGAAGTTGGTCTTGATATCGTTCGGGTTGGTGATAATAGCGGCAATTTGTGTACACGTATATCGAGTTCTGAAACACCTTTTTCACTTTGAGAAGTTGATCTTGATCCTTCATCAATCTGTATAAATCATCATTTACATAGTTTTTCGTACCTTATAAGAAGTATTTCAACTTAGAAGCTGGATATTTGATATATATTTTCACTTTCAATGCTAATTGATTGTCTCAATTAACTTTGGGCAATCATTTGATCCTAAGTGCATGTTTGTTGCAAGTAGCAGTTGTGTAATATTCATGAATAAAGTACATCCAGTGAATAGAATTAAGAACACCAAATGAAATGAAGTGCACAAGAAATGTAATAATCAAACATAACAGGTTTAAAAACATTAATAATGTGGCTTATCACTAGATAATTTTATAGTTTCAGAACCAAGAACATGCTTAAAAATCCAAGTCGCCATAGCTTCAGAACTAAATCAGCGACGTGCAAGCAAACTCCAGAGATACCTTTTTGAGTTGAAGCTCACTGATCGGTGCAGCTTGATTATCCTGGAGCCACTCACTCGTTTCAATAATGGCATTCTCCGCTTTCTTTAAGCTATCTTGGTCCACTCTCTCGCTGACTTGGTATTCTTTGACCTTTTTTTTCATGTCATATATTGAATCCTCTAAATCATTGTATGCATCCACTTTCTTCTTGTATTCCCCGTCTTCAAGTTTGTACTTCTCAGCATCTTTTACCATCTTATCTATCTCGTCCTTGGAAAGCCTTCCCTTATCGTCTGCAATCGTGAGTTTGTTTGAGATACCATTTGATAATATCTTGGAAGTCACTGTGAGTACACCATCAGGATCTATCTCAAAGCAGGTCTCGAGTGCCATCTCTTTTCTCGGAGCAGGTGGGATTCCAGAAACTGAAAACTTCCCCAGCAAATAGTTCTCGGTAGATTTGGTCCTTTCGCCTTGATACACCTTGAAAAGTATTGAAGATTGGTCATCTTTAGTTGTATAGTAATTTTCGAATTTCTTGGTAGGTATTTGAGTGTATCGTGGGACCACAACGCTAAACAATTCTCCTATTACTTCTATACCAAGTGACAAAGGAGTGACATCAAGTAGCATCAAATCTTTAATGCTCTGATCATCGATCCCACTTAACTTTGCAGCCATAACCGCTGCACCGAACGCTACAGCCTCATCAGGGTTCACTCTTCTACATAGCTCCTTCCTCCCAAAGAGTTCCCGCAACATATGTTGAACCTTGGGTATCCTAGTCGAGCCACCAACAAGAATAATCTCGTTCACCCATGATTTGTCCACCTTAGCATCTTTTAAACACGTGTCTAGAGTCTCGATGCACTGATTGAACAAGCTCATGTTGAGTTGTTCAAATTTAGCGCGAGTAAACATCATTGAAAAATCAATCCCATCATGTAATACATCCAAATCGATTAAAGTTTGAGTAGTGCTTGAGAGACTCCGTTTTGCCTTCTCGCAAGCAGATCTCAACCTCCCCAACGCTCTTTGGTTCGTTGACAAGTCCTTGTTATGTTTCCTTTTAAATTCCGAAACACAATAATCCACCATGCGGTTATCAAAATCCTCACCTCCCAAATACGTGTCCCCAGAAACCGCTTTCACTTCAAAAGTGCCCCCTTCCTCGATAGTTGATAGAGAGACATCAAAAGTACCCCCTCCCAAATCAAAGATGAGAACATTTATTTTACCGATTAACGCAGACTTATAGTCCATACCATAAGCAATTGCAGCAGCTGTAGGCTCATTGATCACGCGCATGACGTTTAAACCAGCAATAGTACCCGCATCCTTGGTTGCTTGACGTTGTGAATCGTTAAAATAAGCCGGGACAGTTATCACAGCGTTTTTCACATCCCTTCCAAGGTAGGCCTCAGCGACTTCTTTCATCTTTCCAAGAACCATTGATGAATTTCTTCGGCAGAAAAGTTCTTTTCTTCACCTTTATAAGAGACAACAATCTTTGGAGTGTCATCAGGCCCTTCTATGACCTTAAAAGGCCACAATTTTATATTTTCCTGCACTTTGGAATCACTAAATTTTCGTCCAATTAACCTCTTAGCATCTGAAAATTAGTGGTTGGCCATTCAAACAATATCAAGTAAATATCCAAATTTCCTAATAAAATAAAGTTGAAACTTTAGTTGTGTATGAGCTAAACTGGGGTTATTAAACAAGATACATTTAATTAATTATGCTTATTGAAAAAGATTGTATTTCATTTATGTAGGATCAGGAGTTATCTATATAAAAATAAATGTATATTAACATATATTTATATGCGACCATTTTCGTTATTTATATAATAATATATTAACATATTAATTATACGTTGTTATATATTAGTTTGGTAATTATTGATGAACTATATTACCCTTACTAGCTAATAAAGTGTTTACCCTTGGGTGTATATAAGTTGGGTGTATATAAGGGGGGGTGGGGGGAATAAATTAACATGATAACCTAATAACACAAACATCAAATTCGTGTTCCTCTCTCTCTCTCCCATAACCGGTTTCTATCAAGAATCTTAATCCCCATCATTAACTATACATTCTAAAGGGAAACTCGATAAAGCTGACAAACATGTCGTCTACATCATTATACTCCTCTGTCGTGGTTTCTTTCAATGCTTTAACAGGTTCATAGGTTTAATATTTATCATGTTTCCTATAATTAAATACTTGATGTAATTAGATTTTGAGATAAGTTTTATGGTTAATGACGATTTGTTATGCGACAGGCACAAGATTGAGCATCATTAACCAGTTCAAGAAAGGAATGATGTCTAAGTTCAATATGTCATACCTCAGCAAATTAACATATTATCTCGGAATTGAGGTTTCACAAGTGCAAGGTGATATCAAAATGAAAAAGGAGGCTTGCTTGGAAGATATTGGACCACACCAAAATGGAACCTCGCAACCCGCTTCCCATTTGCTGATGTGTGGGTGAAATAATGTGTGTTAAGTGAGTTATATTGTGTGTTTTGTGCATTTATATGTCTTGGACATGATTACTTTGAGTGGTTTTACGTTTACAGGTGAGTGGAGCTTAAATAAGCTAAATTGGAGTATTTTAGATGAAGTGGAAATGAAGATTTTATTATGTGGAGTGATAGAGAATTTTAAGACGAAGACGTGGCAAAAAACGGGGAGTAAAACGGAGCTATAACGAAGAAGTTATGGGCAAAACATTACGGTGGGGGCAGTCACCGTATAGCAGTGACCATTGACCGTAGGCTACGGTCACCACCGTAAGCTATGGTGGGGAGACCGTAGCTTGCAGTCGCCTGGGCGGAAAAACATGAATTTTTGGTTTTTTCTTCCACATTTAAGCCCGGTAAAGTCCTAGAACGATATGCTTCATACCCTAGCCACCAAGGACGATTTTGGGGCCATTCTTCACCATTCTACCACCTCCAAATCATCTGAATCATCCATTGAAGAATCAAGAGAGCTATTGAAGATGCCTATGCAAGTCTAATCCGCTTGTGACCATCTTCGGGTGTAGGGTTAAGTTGTTTGTCAGATTATTGGTACTTTTAAACCTTACTTTAGTATTTTGTTTGTGTGCTTGAAAGTGTTTTTGGGTGTTCGATTGAATTGCATTTTATTAGTTAAACGATTTGTAGTCATCAACAATTAGGATTGAGTTCTTAGTGTCATTGACATAACTATCTTTAATCATAATACTAATAATTCATCTACACCTAAAATTGACAGTTACTTTTTCCAACATCCAAGAGGGTTGGTAAGCAAGCTGCGCCGAAAGTGACTTTTCGGACAGATGTCAGGTCTGGCCTACTATGCCCATACCTTGGCAGGTATAGCACAGAAGATAAGATATTTCAAAAGCATACAGGCTGGCTTAAACTGGAGAAAAGACTAAGTGTCTAGCGCGAGAAGGCTGAGTGCGCGAGGGCGAAGGCAGACAGAACAATCCTTAGCGCGCCGCGGAAAGAACTACGATCCTTAGCGCGCCGCGGGAAGAACTACAATCCTTGGCGCACCGCGGGAAGAACTACAATCCTTTGCGCGCCGCGGGAAGAACTACAATCCTTAGCGCGCCGCGGGAACAGTTCGCCTCGCGTATCGCAGGAACAGCTGGTCTTCACGCAGGCTTCCTTGTAAGGAGTCTGGCGCGTGGAGCTGTGCAGACATCCTTAGGCGGGAAGAACCAAAGGACAAGCAAAGAGTTAAGAGAGGTTCAAGGCTTAAGGGTTAAGCAGAGGGGCGGGACGGCGACAAGAGAGAAAAAGGGGCGGGACGGCGGAAAGGATTTATTATTATCATTATTATTATTATATATATATTTGATAAATTTATAAAGTTTATAATCAAATTTTAAATCTTAAAATCGGATCCGAAAACGGGTACCTGGGTCGGGTCGGATTTGGGCAGATGTCACAGTCTCCCCTACTTTAAGAAATTTCGTCCCGAAATTTATCTCGAAGTAGGATGCACAGAGAAAAGGTGCGGGTATTTGATCTTCATTTGATCTTCCCTTTCCCAAGTGAACTCGGCTCCGCGCTTGGACTCCCAGCGAACTTTGACAATAGGGATGCGACTGCGCTTGGTTTGCTTCACCTCGCGATCCATAATCTCAACAGGCTTCTCAACGAAATGCATAGACTCATCAACTTGAACTTCATCAAGTGGTATGTGGAGGTTCTCGTCAGCTAAACATTTCTTGAGATTGGATACATGGAACGTTGGATGCACATTGCTGAGCGCGGGCGGCAGGTCCAGTTTGTAGGCAACCTTTCCCACCCTCGCAAGAATCTTGAACGGACCAACATAACGAGGTGCAAGCTTACCTTTCTTCCCAAAGCGGACAACACCCTTCCAGGGCGACACTTTGAGGAGAACAAGATCACCAACTAGAAATTCGAGAGGCTTTCGCCTGCGATCTGCGTAACTCTTCTGTCGGCTTCTGGCAGTCAGCAGATGATCACGGATCTTGGCGATTTTATCGGTTGTCTCTTGAACTAGTTCGGGTCCTGTGAGTTGAACTTCACCCACTTCGTTCCAACAAATCGGTGAGCGGCACTTTCGACCGTAAAGTGCTTCAAATGGGGCCATACCGATGCTGGAATGATAGCTGTTATTATAAGAGAACTCGATCAGAGGTAGGTGTGAATCCCAATTACCTCCAAAATCAAGAACACAAGATCGAAGCATATCCTCAAGGGTTTGGATGGTTCGCTCAGACTGTCCGTCAGTCTGAGGATGATATGCAGTACTCATGTCCAAACGAGTTCCTAACGCAGATTGGAGAGATTTCCAAAAGCGAGATATAAAACGGCAATCGCGATCGGATATGATGCTCAAGGGAGTACCATGACGGCAGACAATTTCCTTGACATATAGATGCGCAAGTTGTTCAACACGGTAGGTTTCACGAATGGGCAGAAAGTGGGCAGACTTGGTCAATCGATCCACTATTACCCAAATGCTATCATGTTTGCTTGCGGTCAAGGGTAACTTGGTGATAAAGTCCATCGCTATACTTTCCCATTTCCACGTAGGAATTTCTGGTTGTTCGAGCAAACCAGATGGGCGTTGATGTTCAGCTTTTACCTTAGAACAAGTTAGGCATTTAGCTACGAACACGGCAATATCCTTTTTCATACCGGGCCACCAATAAGTAAGGCGCAAATCCTTGTACATTTTGTCAGCGCCAGGATGAATGGAATATCGAGTTTTGTGCGCTTCACTCAGTATGTCAGTGCGAAGAATCCCATCATTGGGAATCCAGATGCGATTGAGATAACAGAGAGTTCCATTCAGGTTAGGGACTAGATGCGCTTCTGCACCACACGCTAACTCGGCGCGTAGGTTGCCTTTGCTGATCGATTCGCGCTGCGCGTCGCGAATGCGCGATTCAAGATTGCTTTGGATCGGCGCGAAGTGAAGCTGCGTGCGCGGCAAAATGCAGTTGAGTTGACTGGGTTTGCGGCTGAGCGCATCGGCTACCACATTTGCCTTTCCGGGGTGATATCGGATCTCACAATCGTAATCGCTGATGAGTTCGTTCCATCGGCGTTGTCTCATGTTAAGTTCCTTTTGATCAAAAATGTGCTGAAGGCTTTTATGGTCGGTGTAAATGATGCACTTAGTACCATAGAGGTAGTGTCTCCAGATTTTTAAGGCAAATACAACTGGGCCAAGTTCGAGGTCGTGAGTCGTATAATTCTTTTCATGAATTTTGAGTTGCCTTGACGCGTAAGCGATAACCTTGCCTCGTTGCATAAGTACACAACCGAGACCTTGGTTGGAGGTATCACAATAAACGACAAGGTCGTCAGTACCCTCTGGTAACGTTAAAACAGGAGCTTCGCACAACATTCGCTTGAGCGTTTGAAAGGCTTCTTCTTGCTTCGAGCCCCAAATATACGGTTTGCCTTTGTGCGTTAATGCTGTTAAAGGCAAGGCGATTTTTGAGAAGTTCGAAATGAATCGCCGGTAGTAACCAGCTAAGCCCAAAAAGGAACGGATTTCGGTAGGAGTGGTCGGTGTAATCCAGTTCTTGATTGCTTCAATTTTGGATGGGTCGACATGAATACCCATCTTGTTTACAACATGACCAAGAAACTGTACTTCGTCAGACCAAAACTCACACTTGGAGAGTTTGGCATAGAGTTGTTCGGTTCGAAGCTTTTGCAACACCAACAAAAGATGTTGTTCATGCTCGGCCTTGGTTTTGGAATATACCAGAACGTCATCGATAAACACGATCACGAATTGGTCCAAGAAAGGCCTACACACCCGGTTCATTAGATCCATGAAGACAGCGGGTGCGTTGGTTAAACCGAAGGGCATGACCAAGAATTCAAAATGACCGTAGCGGGTTCGGAAGGCAGTTTTGGGAATATCTTCTTCGCGGATACGCAACTGGTGATAGCCAGAACGGAGATCGATTTTGGAGAAACAAGAGGCACCTTGGAGTTGGTCAAAGAGGTCGTCAATACGCGGTAAGGGGTACCGGTTCTTAATGGTGAGCTTGTTCAGCTCGCGGTAATCGATACACATGCGAAACGAACCGTCTTTCTTTTTAACGAACAAAACCGGAGCACCCCACGGCGAAGAGCTAGGGCGAATGAATCCTTTATCGGTCAACTCTTGAAGTTGACTTGCTAATTCTTGCATTTCAGCGGGTGCAAGTCGATAAGGAGATTTGGCTACGGGGGATGCACCAGGAACAAGATCAACACGAAACTCGACTTCCCGAGCGGGAGGTAAACCAGAAAGATCTTCGGGAAAGACTTCAGGGAAGTCACGCACGATGGGGATTTCATGAAGTTTCTTCTTTCCTTCTTCGAGTTTGATCACATGAGCTAAGAACGCGACACATTTCTTTCGTAAAAGTCTTCGGGCTTCAGTGCATGACATAAGTTTAAGACCGTTAGATGGTTTCTCGCCGTAGACATGAAGATCTTGACCATTTTCCCGAGGAATGCGAATCAATTTCTTGGCGCAGATTACTTCGGCGCGATTTTGCGAGAGCCAGTCCATACCAATATTAACATCAAAACTTCCAAGAGGCATGGGAATGAGGTCGATTAGAAAATCGTGTTCATTAAGGTTAAGCGTGCAATCTTTGATCACGGAGTTTATTATAATTGTTTCACCGTTAGCCATTTCAACTGTAAAGTTTCCGTTTAAGTTTACTCGCGGTCGCGCAAGTTTTTGTTCAAATGCGCGAGAAATAAAACTCCTATCGGCGCCAGTATCAAAAAGTATAGAAGCATATTGTCCGTTAAGTAAAAATGTACCATTAACCACGTCATTATTCGCTTGCGCTTGGTGCGCGGTTATATTAAAAGCTCGTCCGCGCGCCACTTGGTTTGAAATTTGGTTAACCGGATTAGCTTGCGTAATTTGTACTTGCAGTCTCGGGCATGCGTTCCGGAAATGACTGGGGTCACCGCAGTTATAGCACGACCTGGTCGTGGATTATGGTATGTTGATTGTGGGTTTTGCGGGTAGGTTGGTGGTGTTTGCGCGATTGGGTTGGCGGGAAGGACTCTACAGTACTCAGCAGGGTGACCAATACGGCCACATCGGTTGCATTGTCGACACGGGGCTTGAGTTGGGTGATGAAGTTTACAGGTTGGGCAAAAGGGTTGGTTTCCTGTGTAAGGTTTCTTAGTTGACGGGGCAGGGAGCACGGAATTGGTTAAGGCATAGTTATGGACTCCAGGGGGTGTTGGGTAGGTTGACAGTGGGTTAGGAGCGTGTACTGGAGGTTGGTAGGCGGGTTGCTGGACAATGAGCGGGTTGGTAAGCGCGTAGGCTTGATGATTGGGTTTGCGCCTGCGTTTGAGGTTGTTATGGTTTGAGGGTTCTGGCTTGGTTTCTGTTGGTTCTGGGACAGTCTTGGTAAGTTTGGTCTTCTCGGCTCCCCGCAGGAACAGGGTTCCTGCCCTGACATGGTTGTCGCTGAGCACAGTGGCCAACTCGATGGCGTCAGAGAGGGTTACTGGGTTCCTGGCCCATACGGAATCTTGAATTTCCATGGGGAGACCCCCAAGAAACTTTTCGATGGCGCGGCGGGAAGGGGTAACTAGGTGCGGGACAAGCAAACTTAGTTCGTGAAAACGCGTAGCGTACTCGCGCGCTTCACCACTGTACTGTTTCAAGTTCCAAAATTCCTCCTCAAGGCGCTTTACTTCGTTGGGAGGGCAGAATTCTCGAGTCAAAAGATCCTTGAATTCCTCCCAGAGCATGCTAGAAGCAGCCTCTGCGCCACGCGCGTGGGCTACTCCGTTCCACCATGTAAGCGCCCTTGATTCCAGGACACTTGAGGCGTATAAGGTTCGTCGGTCTGGAGGGCAATGGGTATGGAGGAAGGTGTTCTCAATTTTCTCGAGCCATTGGAGCATTACGGTGGCTCCTTCGAGCCCTGTGAATTTCGGAGGGTTACCCGCATTAAAGGACTTAATATTGTATCCGGAGGGGTTGGTATTATTTTGATTTAAGGCTTGGGCTATTGCGGCGGCCATTTCCTGGGAACGACGCTGCATACGTCTGCGCGAGGCTTCTCTCCTCTGATGACGGCGAGCTGATAGCGGAGGCATTCTATAAAAGTTTTAGTTTTTTTGTTAATATCTTGGTATGGGAAATCGTTTTAGCGCAAAGTATATCATTGTAAAGCTTGTTTCGCGGAGTTAAATACTATCAAATTTTGAAGTAAAATATGAATTTAAATGCAAACTTAATACAGGTAATGAATTCGAATTGAAAATCGACAATTCATGCATCACCATGACTTTTCAAATCTTCAATTTAAAATATACGAGTAAATGAGTATTGGAGATTGACAATTCATGTATCACCATGACTTTTCAAATCTTCAGTTTAAAATATACAAGTAAATGAGTATTGGAGATTTACAATTCATGTATCACCATGACTTTTCAAATCTTCAATTTTAGAACATAAAGTTAATGGGGATTGAAAATCAACTATTCATGTATCACCATGACTTTTCGGATTTTCAATGTTAAGTCCCAACAACAAACGAATATGTAAGTAAAGGAAACGAATTGAAATTTAACAATAAAAATCGAAAGATCGCGGATAAAACATGAAATCATGTGCTGCGTATGCGCAAGCATATATTATAAATATCGAGTAATTAACAATTAGCGCGCAATCATGAGATTTTTCTCTTGCGCGAGAAGGGACTCTTAGGTATTCTAGGTCGTTACGTCTAACCACCTAATCCTAAAGTCACGGAGCTCTGATACCAATCTGTAACACCCCGACCGATGGCGGATTATACATCGGGGTGCTACGTATTGCTTCATTACTCGTGACACTATTTGGGTGTCAATATTTAATAAATACATTTCATTGCGCATGTGCATAACACACCATAAAGTAACATAAATCACATATCATAACTCATAATATTCAAATACATAAATTTGTCTTGTTATATTTTAAACTAGGTCCAAAGTAAAAGAAAACATCCTACGTGTCCTCGAGTTTCCAAAAGCAGCTACAGCAAACCTGAACATGTGTTAAAATAAAACGTCAACACTTGCGTGTCGGTGAGAAATCAAGTTTAATAGATATAAATAGATAATAACAAAGCACTGCGCGCAACATGTGTATAACTGGTGTTCAACATAGTGTGTAAACAGATTGTGATCAAGCCTAAATAGATCATAGCTCATAGTTCATAGCGTGCTCCAAATCGAGCAAAAACAAATAATCATTCGTGTATGTGCAAACAAACCAAGAAAATCGTAACAATAGGTCTCCCATGTTCATCTAATGGATCCATGAAAACTTCGGAATAGGCCGATCAAAGCGGTTAATGATCAACACATACAAATATACAACGCTAGTAAACGTCCATAACACATGGGTTTTGCGCACATAATTTCATAAACAAGTTTAAGACTCAAGTTGTACGAACACATGAACATCCCAAAACGTTAAAAAAAATAAAAGGGGATTAGGTACAAGATTACTCACTTGTAAAAGGTGCGTTGAAAGATAATGCAAGAACCAACTTTTAAACAAGCGAAAGTTAACCTATAAATAAGGGGTTATTGGTTTAACGATTGGTTTTTATGTCTTGAATATATGTAAGTCACTTAAACAAATTATTAAAAGAAAAATTATATATTATTTATTTACCGAGATTTCTGGGCAGAAAAGAAGAGAAGACGGATTGCAAAGAGGGGAGTTGGAGGCGTCGCTGAGGATCTTCGGCCGAGAGTAAGGGAGAAAGATTTTGGGGAGTGTTAAAGTGCTTAATTATCCAAGAAATTAGTTTTATTTATAGGAAAACCCTAGGGAACACATCCCTTGAATTGGGGAAAAAGATCTTATCAAATCAAAGCAATAGATATCAAAAGCAAAAGATATGGTGGCAGCTGCAGGGGATGGGGAAGGCTGACAGGTTACTGTTCATAGCATGGGAGGGGTCAGTCAAAGTACTGTTCAAGACATGAAAAAGAAGATTTTAAAAGATTATGCCAGTTACTTTTTCCAACATCCAAGAGGGTTGGTAAGCAAGCTGCGCCGAAAGTGACTTTTCGGACAGATGTCAGGTCTGGCCTACTGTGCCCATACCTTGGCAGGTATAGCACAGAAGATAAGATATTTCAAAAGCATACAGGCTGGCTTAAACTGGAGAAAAGACTAAGTGTCTAGCGCGAGAAGGCTGAGTGCGCGAGGGCGAAGGCAGACAGAACAATCCTTAGCGCGCCGCGGAAAGAACTACGATCCTTAGCGCGCCGCGGGAAGAACTACAATCCTTGGCGCGCCGCGGGAAGAACTACAATCCTTAGCGCGCCGCGGGAACAGTTCGCCTCGCGTATCGCAGGAACAGCTGGTCTTCACGCAGGCTTCCTTGTAAGGAGTCTGGCGCGTGGAGCTGTGCAGACATCCTTAGGCGGGAAGAACCAAAGGACAATCAAAGAGTTAAGAGAGGTTCAAGGCTTAAGGGTTAAGCAGAGGGGCGGGACGACGACAAGAGAGAAAAAGGGGCGGGACGGCGACAAGAGAGAAAAAGGGGCGGGACGGCGGAAAGGATTTATTATTATTATCATTATTATTATTATATATATATTTGATAAATTTATAAAGTTTATAATCAAATTTTAAATCCTAAAATCGGATCCGAAAACGGGTACCTGGGTCGGGTCGGATTTGGGCAGATGTCACAAGCACTTTCCACTAATTCTCTGTGGATACGACACCTTACTTGCCCTTGCTAGTAAAGGTATTTTACAAACGTTGCTGATTGACCTTTCGACATCGATCATTCACATAGTGTTCAGGTTACAATTTTTGAAGGCTGGAGATGAAGCGAGATTGATCCAGCTAAACAATGCAGGTGGTGGGCTACCTCTTATACATGAGCACATGGTTCACACCCAACTCGATCTTGCATACTCGGTTGGGGGTAGTGAGCCATACATGAAAAGCCCACGAGAGTCTCACAGGTTGGTTATATAATAGATCCTAGGGTATGTAAAAGGAATCGTAAGGTTCAGGATTAATTACGAACGACGAGGAACAAAGCAGTTAGTCGTGTGATTGCAGTCATAATATTTACCCTGATGATGATCTAAGCACTTTGAGACCACATTTTTTTTTATTCGGAAACAAGCCGATTTTTTGGTGTTAATAGAACCTAGAACTATGGCTCACTCTTCTTGTGAGGACAAGTATATGGCTGCTACCAAAGCAGCATGACCGTCCCCAAGAATATAAAAATAATCCATGGTTTGGGACATGTAAAAACCGGGTCCAAAAATACAAACTTAATAGCTCATATATATAATTTAGATAGTTGTTTTTGGACATGTCTCCATCTTCGCATTCTTTTCCATTTGAGACTCTATTCTCTCATTCTATTTTCCTCTTTTTACGTTTTTTACTCCCCGGTAGGTATTTTAGAATGCTTAATTTCTTAAAGTTAACGTAGAAGTTTTTAAATTGAAATCTGAAATATTGAAACATAAACTACTAAACAAGTGCCATAGTTCTCAAAATTAAACGAACAATCCCAAACATGAAATGTTTAAAACTAGAAAAATAAAATTATAAAACATCATAGAGTCATGATGAAATCATCCTTAAGTCTTTATTATTAATTAGCCTTAACGTCTTTGTAAAAAGTATATATTATTCGCTTTCCATGGAAATTTATGAACCAAATTCCACCTTTTCAATCTTTATGTGATATGACATATGAGGATAATCAAGGCCATATATGTTATTTAGTTATTACATGAGGTCGTCACTCGGTTTGTCATAGCCAAATAATCAGCTGACAACCTTTTGGCGTGGCGTCTCTAGTTATGTGGTTCTGCGAGTGATGTTGATTTCAGGCCCTTTGAACCTCACTCAAAACTCACACAATATAGATCAGGAAATAGTTGCAGAGAATTGAAGTAAAAATGAAGAAGAAAAAAGAAGTAAAAGCACACTTTATTCAATTTACTAAAGGGCTATAAATAGCCTTACAAAAGGAAACGTGGAGCATGAAAGTAGTCATAAAATACTACTTCTTTAGTCCACCAATAGAACCGGTACAACGTAGACCCATTCCTCTAACGTACACTTTCTCAACAGTATAATTCCAAAGGATTCGGTCAACTAGAATACCACCACTTCTTAATAATAAACTACTAAATAAAAGATAAAATAATAAACCACAATTATCTTCTGTCTTCCAACCATAGTGCACGTGTGAAGAATAATCTTGAATTATCAATAAAGTTGAGGGTTTGTTTTGTAAGTTTATTTTAATATAGACTATTCTAGAATAAGTTTGCCTTGTTTTCCAAGTTAGGTTTGGCTTGAAGAGCAAGTTTAGTGTGACATTCGTCAATTTCGGGTCTTGTTTGTATTTGTTTATTATGTAAACCGACCCGATTTGTAAACCGAAGCTTATGTTATAATCAAAATGATGGATTTATGTCACAATATTGTTTCACACTTGTTGGGTCTTGAAAACATCCTATTTTTATTTTTATTTTTATTTATTTATTTATTATTATTTTTTTTTGTGTTTTTGTCTTGATCCATTTTGCATGAAAACTCTTGTGTCTCACACCCATATTTGACCACCAACATTACCCTATATATACACCACCTTTCCTCTTCATTTTCCCTTGCTACAACTCCAAAAAAAAAAAAAAAACTCTCTTAAACATCAAAGATTCAAGGTTATCTTCTTAAGTGTTCTTGAAGGTTTTTAGTCTTTCATCTTAATTAGTTTATGTAGCCTTATTAATACTTGTTTATGGTTGTGTAACATATATATAATATACACCCCTTGTTTACCTTTGGTAGTTACTTCTCCAATTCCGGTCGGTGAGGTTTCGGACCTCATAAGGCAAGACTTCATGGAGGACTTCGTGTCCTTGATATATATACATCTATATAACTTGTTCATACATATTAATCTTGCTTATTTTAGTTTGTTGGTCATGTTTACAAGTTCCATGGTTATGGGTTTTTAAGAGTCTATGCTTCGGTTTAACCGTAAATAGCTCTAAACCGTAAACCGAACTTTGTTACTAGTTTTGTTAAATAATTGTTTAAACATACTTATTGTTAGATCTAAGTTTCTAAAATCATTTTTACAAATTCTATGGTTATGGGTTTGTAGAATCTTACCTCGGTCTTAACCCGAAACACGATCCGAACCGACAACCTGAACATTCGATAAAAAAAACCGTTTTAGTATCTTTATTCCAAAGGGATTTGCATTCTTGCATTTTACCCACCTTATTACTTAGGTTGAGTAAATATTAAGGTTAGATACTTTAACCCGGTTTCGAGCAAACTTACATTTTTAAAGGGTTATTATTATAAATTCTTAAATAGTCACATTTTAAACCTTGAACTTTAATTATTTACATTTCTCAACATTTATTTTGTTTAAAGACCTTCAAGACAACCTTTCTAAATTCAAGACTTCTTTTCTTTTTAGGCATTGTGCGTTAAACTCGTCGTTCCGACAAATCTCCAAATTATCATCTTTCAAGTTTACCACTTGAAGGTGAGTACTTCATACCCCATTTTTCATCTTTTATTTTGGGGGTGACATTTCATACTTATTCAACAAAATACTTTATATTTGAATCTTAAACCACAAATGTAGTTGTATACTTTACCTAAATAATTGCTCGATTTGGTGTTCTATGCTTATATGCCTATGTGTTTATCGCTTTTGGTTGGTGGAACTATAAAATCCTAGACTATTTGGCGTCCCCGTATAGCAAGGTGTCGTTAACGTAATGCAATTAACGATAACTATAAAATCCTAGACTATTTGGCATTCCCTTATAGCTAGGTGTCGCTAATGTGTTTAGCGATATCTATTTATCCAAATTACCACTTTTATTTATCGTTTCGTATGCAAGTTTGGTGGCTATCTTTATTATATACTAATATGATCAAACTTATGAATTGCTCACCGACCTTTGTGTTGACAAACTTTATTTTATGAAATGTTGTAGGTTTACATCTTGGTTGATTTATGATTGTGAAGAAAACGACATCAAAGACCTTAGGATATTAGTAAAAATGAACAATATCAATTTGCCATATTTTGTGATATCTTGTTTATGGTTATTTTATGGATAATTGTTATGTGACATTTTCGATGTTGTGAAATGAAATGAGTTTATTAAATACTGTCACTTTAATTAGTGTCATGTGCTTATGGACAATCGTTACACCTCGGCATGTTCCGCCGCCTTTGGTCGGGGTGTGACATTTAGTAGGTCTATAAATAGGGTCTAGATTATTAGATTTATTTGTGAGAGTCAAGATGAGTCTCTTCTCCATGTAAGTTTGATAAGTTCGTGATGTTCGTTTGATAAGTTTGTTTGGTTATATGAAAAGAGCCGCGGGTTGTCACCCCAATATCTCGTGTTCGTTTGTTTGTTTGTGTGTTTGATCTGATTGTTTGATCCGTCTGGGCCAACAATTGGTATCAGAGCCACGACTCGTTATCGGCGTTTTTAAGAAAGTCATCGGTGTTTTTTTTTCGTGTTCAAGCAAGCAAAAATAAAATAGTAAAGCTCGTACCACGGTTCGAAGGAAGGCATATATATACACAAAAGTTTGTTAATCGAAGTAAGAAGGGTAAGTCGGAAATCGTTGGGGAAAAGACAAAGATCATCGAATTAATTGAAGACGGTGGATGTTTCTTCATATATGTGAGTCACCTACCTTTTGAATTAATTTGTTATTTATACGAGGGTTCAACAAATTATAAAAGATCTGTTGGCTGGTAATAGAAAATAATAGTTTATATTTGGAGAGTTCAAGTAAAGACAGTAGCCATTTGTTACTGCAAATAAAGTGCATTTGTTTTTTTATTGTTCGTTTGAAAAAAGGGGTTGTGAAAGCCTTCACAAACCCGTGAGTTTAAGGTTGGATTTGTGAAAAATTAAAAGGGTAATTGTAATGTGTGGTTTTGAGTATTAAGAAAAGAGAAGTTTGTAGTGTTTGGTTATTTATTGGAGATTGGTCTTGGGATCGGGAATCAGTACCGTCTGAAAGAGAAAACCAAATAAGAAAGTAAAGAAAGGAAGACACGATGATGAGTGGAGGACTTCCACTATTGACGAAATTGAACTACAAAGTATGGTCGACAAAGATGGAGGAATTTTTGAAAGACTATTGCTTTTGGGAAGTTGTTGAACCTACAGTCGGCGTAACTGTAGATGAAAGAAAGATGTACACCGCGTTGGGGTTCATATGTCAAACTCTACCGGAAGACATCTTGGTACAAGTTGGCATACTCATGAATGCTAAGGAAGTATGGCGTGCTTTGAAGATTCGATTTCTTGGAATTGATTTTGTTCGAAAGGTAGAAGATGAAAAGGCAGCTCAAGAAGCCGCTGAGAAAGAAAGATTGTATGAGATCGCTGAGAAAGAAAGATTGGATGCTATTGTTCAAGAAGAACAAGCACAGAAGGAAGATCAAGAAGCTGTAGAGAAAGAAGAAGCTTTGCAAGCTGTTTTAGAAAGTAAAGAAAAGGAAAGATTGAATGAAGAAAAAGAAAGAATTTCTTCAGAAAAAGAAGAGAAGATTGTGAATCTTCAGGTTTGTTTTTCTGACTCAAACAACCTTGAAGATGAGAAAAGTGTTAAGACAAGTGAGAATAAACGAAGCAATAAATCTTCTACTAATCGTGATGATGAGAGAAAGGTTATGGAATTGAATGAAATAAATGATACAGTTAACAAGACTACAGATTTAGAAGTATGTGTGAATGTCAACAATCGAGCATTTGTTGATGAAAAGTCAGAACGGAATGAAAGGTTAAGAAGAATAGTTAGAAAGAAAAATCCAGCAGGTTCTCATAAAGAAAAAGAGAATAAACCAACCGGGTCTGATAAAGAAGGAATGAATAGCCCATCTGCAAATTTTGATAAGCAAAGAATGAAAAGAAAAGTGACAGAGAAGAACGTGAAGAATGAATTTGTATCTAAGATCAATGTGGATGGTTTGAACGATGAACGTGAAGAACTTGTTAAACAGGTTTGTTACAAACAACTGAAAAGAAAGGGTAAAAACGAACCAATGATTAAAATTGAAGAGTTGAGAGTGTTGTTGGGAATTCAAGACCTTGGTGGTACAAAAAACAAGAAGAGAAACAATTCAAGATTAAGGGGGTGAATGAAGAATAATCTTGAATTATCAATAAAGTTGAGGGTTTGTTTTGTAAGTTTATTTTAATATGGATTATTAATTCTAACATAAGTTTGCCTTGTTTTCCAAGTTAGGTTTGGCTTAAAGAGCAAGTTTAGTAGGTCTATAAATAGGGTCTAGATTATTAGATTTATTTGTGAGAGTCAAGATGAGTTTCTTCTCCATGTAAGTTTGATAAGTTCGTGATGTTCGTTTGATAAGTTTGTTTGGTTATATGAAAAGAGTCGCGGGTTGTCACCCCAACATCCCGTGTTCGTTTGTTTGTTTGTGTGTTTGATCTGATTGTTTGATCTGTCTGGGCCAACACACGTGAAGACTTAGAAGACTTATTTCATGCATCTAAATAATAAAAGCTCAAAACTCATACCCGGTAAATAAACGATTAATACCAACAAGCGAATAGCGTACGTAATTTAATGGGCTTAATTTAATCAAAGACTCAAAAGTGGGTTTAAATTTCCAAATCGGCCTACGTAATTTAATGATTAATAAGAATCTGGTTGGTGTTTTTGATTCATCATTCATGTATTTCAAAATCTTCATTAAAAAAAGTCACCTCTCCAGTATTTAACTACTTGTTTTTCCTTTTTTTTTCAGATTAGTCAATTAAATAAACAGTCAGAAATAAATTCTAAACGATTTTCCTTAGGATTCACTTCCAGTGATGGTTTCTTACAATTTCTGATACGTACTGGTTGACTTTTATTATGATTTGATGAAAACTAAATGAAAAGTAGGAAAAATTAGTAGACTAACCAAATATGGTGTTAGCAGGGTTCATGGCCACTTGGTTCTTGGCCCCATCGCCGATCAGGCGATTTTTGTCAAGGAAAGCAACAGCAGACGGTGTGGTTCTGTTGCCTTGCTCATTGGGTATGATTTCGATTCGACCATGCTTCCAAATGGCAACGCAGGAGTACTTCGTCCCAAGGTCGATACCGATGGCTGGCCCTTCGAATACATTTCCCTGCTCCATAATATATCTTTTCTTTAATGGCAACTTTGATATAAAAATTTAAGTGATTTGATTTGAAGTCTTTTGGTCTTCCTTTTCTTTATATAGAGTTGCTTCCTCAATTATAAGATGATGTTAGCCAATCTGAAAGGAAATGGTAATTTACAAGTCTTCTCTTGTATGGATATAATCAACATGCAATGGTTATTATTAGATTTTATGATTATTAGATTTTATATATTATTGTTTTCACCTTTTTAATTTTTTTTGAACGACTAAATGTTACAATCCACATGGATTGAAAATTCTATGAAGTTGATTCATAACTTCCGCAAACCATACATGTATCTCTATGTTATTTTTTATCCTTCTCAATATAAAAAAAGATCTTAAACATAATGTTTATTTAAAGGGTTATTGGATTTTAATAGTCCTAACTATCACATGTTAGCTGTTGTCACTCCCAACTACCATCGTTCATCATCTCCACCTTGCGCAGGTGGTGGTTGCTTGGTTCGGGGCTTCTGGAGATCGGATATGGGTCAGAAGAAGTGGAGATGATGGTTAATGATGCCAACGGGTGGTATGGTGGTAAAAACGTTCACCGAAAAAACATGTAACTCGTTTTTTTTTTATTTTGTTTTAAACAAAATTTCTATTTTACCTCTCAACTTAGCAATATGACATTTTTGCCCAAAACCTAATCAAGTTAGTTTGGGGAGTAATATAGGAAAACAAGTTTAAAGTATAGAGCGGCAGCGGTCAACTCATTAGTTGGGAGACAGCGACCAACATGTGATAGTTGAGGTTATTAAAATCCAATAACTCATTACTACAAAGAAATGTCTGCATATTTATTCTAGCTTCTGCTACTTTAGTTATAATATAAGCATTTTGGAAAAAGTAAAAAAATAATAAGTTAAGTCACTCCTTTGTTTTAATATAACTAAAATAAATATATTTAATTAACTATATAGGAAAGCTCGAAGACTTTAAAGATATAAAAGTCAGAGTCAACATTTTTTTAAGGCAGAGAAGACCGAGTCAACATATTTTTTAAAGGCAGAAAAGACAGAGTCAACATATATAGTTTTTTTTTCTCTATATGATAGCCACATGCTAACGAGGACCACAATGGCGGAAATTGCATGACAGCCATTAACAATCAGCGTTATCTAGGTTTATTAATTATGAAAGGAAAGAAAGTAGTAAAATACAAAAGGTTAATAGAATATTACAAATAAAATTTAAAGTTTAAAGCATAATTTTCATAAGCTATTAAATATTTTCTAATAAACCATATTTGTTAGTTTTGTTTGTAAATTTAACTTGTATGTCTAAAATAAGCATTTTAGTATCGTCTCTATTCTTCACTCTTAATAAACTATATACAGTTGACCATATGTGACCCGTGAAATGAAATGTAACGATAAAAATGGTTAAAAACCCTACACATGAACTACTAAAGAGTTGATTACAAAATTTGAATGTCATTTTGTAACACACATACAAAAACATATGTATATTCTTTATGCAAAAGACAAAATTATTACAAAAAGACGAAATTCACCATATCCACGAGTAACGAAACCCTAATGCCGTTAGTTGCCCAAAAAACGTGTTTGGCCTAAAAATTTAACATTTTTCATTGGAAAACTCAACCTAAACACCATCACTTAAACACTACCGCTGACCATCACCGCCTAAACACCATTTCCGCCACCACCGACAAGTACCACCTGAACACAGAACACCACCACCTCGATGCTGATACCCACCACCACCAATATTTATTTCCACTTGCACCATATGTGTAGACCAATTTCTTTAGTTATTATGCTTTGTAATTAAAGAACTATAATATTTCTCTATTTACTTTTTTGGATTTCATATATTTATATATTTCATTTGTGTTAGGATTTTTGGAAGTTGGTCTTGATATCGTTGCGGCTGGTGATAATAGCAACAATTATGTATTGTGTACATGTATGTATATCGAGTTTTGAAACACACTTTCTTCCTCATGATTGGCACACCTGCAAAACTAATATAAGTCCATTTCTTACTATTTTGTCCAACATCCTTCACCTTTACCTTTTTCTTCCTCGATTTTAAACCAT
Organism: Bidens hawaiensis; assembly: GCF_021521415.1. Taxonomy (NCBI): domain Eukaryota; kingdom Viridiplantae; phylum Streptophyta; class Magnoliopsida; order Asterales; family Asteraceae; genus Bidens; species Bidens hawaiensis. The sequence goes on along the minus strand of NW_027499659.1, from coordinate 59,598 downwards.
CATCTCCAACTTTGTAAATTTGCATAATATGTAATGGGGGATGGCCACGATAACCTAGAACTATTTCAGTCTCTGATTTCTCGAAAGGTGTTTTGTCTTCAGCTGGGTACACACTTTCAATTATATACTCTAATCGGTCTTGACCCTCTCCCTCAACATCCTCATCAACAACCACAGCCGCATAATTCATTGGCTTATTCATTGGCTTATCAGTAATTGACAGAGTTGGTATGGTATTATTCTCGGCAACCTACTCCTTAACTTTATTCTCTAAAAGATCAATGGCCTTATCTATCACTTCATCATTAACCAAGACACAACTTCAAATAGTTGACTCATCAATTTATCTTGGGTAGCATTAGACGTTTTGATTAAAGCCTTATTCTAAGCTTCTTGATCTCTATCCATCTCTTTAAGAAAGTTCACGACGTCTTTCATAAACTCTTCTTTGTTACCCGAGAAATCTTCTTGATCTCGCTATAATTCTTTTGATATGTACCACCACGATTATAATGTTGAGTGACTTCCTCGTATATGAGTTGAGGGTGCTCATGGTAGTAGTAATCCTCCTCCTCTTGATTACTTACAAAAGTTGGCGCATCGGCCCATTACCATCATACTCATCACCTGAATCACAATAACCCTGATCATCAGGTGGAGGCGGTGAATAATTATGGTATTGCCTATTGCGACCCTGCTGGTTGAAGTTCCTTTGATTATAATTATTTGACTCATAGTTCGCTGAAGGTGGTTTAAAATATGAATGTGGATGGTACGAGTCATCATCCTCCACAGCCGTATATCCTTCATGCGGGTCATAGACACAACTCCACATCATCCTAAGTTACCTGCATACATAAGACACACAAATACGAAACATAAAACTGACAAAAATAAAATTAAAAACTTAAAGTAAACAAAACACAAAACTAACACTTTGCGAGTTGATTCCCCAGCAACAACACCATTTTGATCGATGCTGAAAGGTTAAAAAGGCCACAATTTCATATTTAGAATGTCATCACGCCCTTTTATGACCTTAAAAGGCCACAATTTCATATTTCCTTGCACTTTAGAATCACTGAATTCCCATCCAATCAACCTCTTCGCATCTGAAAATCCATGGTTGATTATTCAGATCGACAACATATATGAAATAGCATCCAAAATAAAGTTAAATTGTACTAGTGTATGTTAAACGAAAGATCATATGATGCTTTTGATTCATGAAATGTTCATTAGAAATAGTTGTCCCTCTAGTAGTCACCAAATTCTTTAGTTAGTATTTTTCCATAATCATGAGCATAAACTATAAGCATTTGAATTAAAAACCTACTGGATGGTATCCTAAATTTCTTTTAGGATACATATTCTCCCTTACTTAACACCCTTAATTACATATTTTCTCACATCTAAACAAGCAATTACATATTTCCCTTTTTCATATCAAATTACCAAGTTACCCGTATCTTTTACTATTAATAAATTAATTAAAAAACAAAGTTATATTAATAATTATAGAGTTAAACCCACACTCAAATTATCTTCTCCAACCTACTTCTGGCAAGCTCGATTTTTCCGGCAAGCTTCTGGCCATCTCATCACCGCCATAAGTGACTATCACCACTTTTTCCCTCTGAATCCCGCCGTCTCATGTACACTTTTTTTTATTATGCTTGAGTTTTTTTTGTTGGTAAAAAAACTTTAAATCCAAAACTTTTTTATATTGACTATTGATTAAAAAGTTCGATGCCAATTGGTTTATTACTGTTCGATATGTTCGTCTTTACATCGAATCGGTTTGGATTGAACTTGAGGAGATATGTGATTGATGCTTTAAGGAAGGGGATATATATAAATACTTATTTAATTATGTCATTAAGGGTAAAACTATCATTTAATTAGTTAATTTTAATGAAATAGGGAGATATGTAATATGTGTGGATTAGGGAATTAAAATTTGTAATTGATTTTTAAGAAATAGGTAAATATGTAATAAGGTAACTTAGCAAGGGAATATATATATAAATGGCCATTTCTTTTTAATGATTTAAAGAAAACTACATGAAAAGTAGAAAAAATTTAGTAGACTGACCAAATAGCTAGACATGGTTGTTAGACAAAGGGTATTTGGTAGTTGACAGTTTGGGTATAAGTTAATTAAAAGTAAAATGATAATCAAAGAGTATCAAATGAAAGGAACATAGTGAAATAATGTTGTTAACAACGATTTTATTGATAAAGGATCACACGATATTGCATAGTATTATCATACACCATCACGTCTTTTTTTGCATAGTAAAATGATAATCGTTATAACCGTTGTAACGGTTTGGCACCAAACACAACCGTTGGTATTAGACTGCAGCCGTGTGTTTATGTTACCCGACATAAATATTAACCCGACATCAATATTAACCTTATGTGGCAACATTTTTTTCTCAACTAAGCCTCTAACCAAGCCTCCATAACATATAGCTTAAGTATAAGTATCTATTACATATAAGAATAATAATAATCCTAATTAATGATGTTTATATATGATTCTAACTAGCTTTTATCCCCCCGTATTACGGGAGCTGTTTTACATTTTTCGTTTCTAATATTTATATATTTTTTTTGGATTTTAATTTTATTTATTGTAAGAAAGTTAATAATATACTTATAATTTGACGATAAAAGGGTTTTACAAATACCCCCTTAGTAACTCGTCCAGTTTATTATATAGTTTTCGCATTAAGTATGGTGACATGGTCAATATCGGGTTCGATAGCATGGATGCATCTGTTTTTATAATGGGCATGCCTTAGACTTGTGGTACATAAGACTAGAGGTGTACGATCAACTATAGTCAAGAACGATTTCTAGTGAAATCGATTATGATTTGGAACCGGTTTCTAGCTTGGAAACTGGAACCTATTGGAACTAGTTAGGTTTGGAACCAAACCATGTTGGCTGGGAACTGATTAAAAAAATATGCGTATTTATACATAAAAGAAAATTGAAATACATAAAAATCACAAAAAAAAAATTTTACTTTTTTATTGTTTAATCGTCGTTGCATAGTGGTTTAGTGCTGATTTAATCATTCTTGATTAATAGTCAGCACCAGAACTCTCTTGGAATTGTGAACTTTTCCATGGAATCCCGAACCAGCCTGCGAACCGTATTTAAGTGATAACTGCTCACCTTTGTAAGCCATTTGAGAGCGTAATTTAAGCCCTTGTGTGATTTACGAGAAGATAGGGTGCTTTTTGCGTTTATTATCTGATACATATTGCAACACGCGGGGGTAAAATGGTAAAAAACACACACACACACCAAAAAAGGTGAATGTATGATTGGGTAGGAAACGAACCGGTTTCTCAAGTGGCCGGGTACTTTTTCACATATGAGTGTGCTTGGGAAACTTGGGTAGATGAACATCAGATTTTGTGAATAAACTGTTGTATATTTTTGCATCCATTTTTTATGGTCATTAGATGATAGTGACTCATAGATAAGCAGCAGTCTGTATCATCACTAATCACCAAAGTTAGTGACATAAAAAAATTTGCTTGAAGAAAATAAAATGAATATCGAATTCGGATTTCAAAACAGACTCTAACATTGTAATATCCCATATTGCAATTTGTGATGTTACACAATGAAGCAACTATGGGTGTATTAAACTCGGATGATGAAACGAGTGTGTTATAGGAATCTTTATATTCTTCTGATCCAGCACACACACTCCAAGTATTCCTTCTAAAGAAAACAACTATGAAGGATCGGGGTTATGCATATTGGTAAGAATCAAGTTGTTTGCTTTTATGGATATGCAAAAGAAACAAACATGTTGCAGCCAGTTTTTGCTGCTGCTAGTGCAGTTTTGGGGATTGTAATTATTCGTCATAAGTGGAAGCAAGAAAAACGGTAAGTTATCAGTAATGAATGGATATCTAGGATATATTCATGATGAGATGCGTATAAGCGTGCTATACTGTATGATGGGGCCCTTGTCGATCATCAATTTACTATCCGTCGCTTGCAATCGAAACACCTTGTTCAATTAACCAAGCATATAAAAGAAGTAGATATTTCGCAGTAGAATTCTTCACTCAAAACCGGTTAATTGAAATCTATTCGGCTTCACATTCAGTAAATGAACAATTTACAGCCTTTAAATACCTTGCACATAAACATGTTGATCGGACCTTGTCTTTCTGACCCGATCCTAGTGCAAAACAGCCCACAACGGTACCATGCCAAAGCACCCTTGCACGAGTCTTCATGCGTGAACCCCCAACAGTCCAAAACTGAGATGTTGCGTTTCTTTTTAGTTCATTCGAATCCCATGTAGGCCTCTCATTGTTTTCATTTACTTTTAGCACATTTCGTTGTTTTTAATCGATTAATGTTTTTTCTTATTTTCGATAAAACCTAGTAAACATCAAAATCATATTAAAGTGTACTAACATAATATAATTATGATGTGGTATCAGATTATAATACTGAGACAATAAGGACACAAAAAGTACAGATGTGTAAATTTTTGTCCGAAAAACTTAGAAATGTCTGATAAAAACCAAAACAATTCAAACCATAAGGGTTTTAATAAGTATACGCCAAAACAATTCAAACCAAGTATTACAAACAAGCATAAAAATCCCCTAGTTTAACAACCATAGTTTAAGACTAATTTAGCGGGGCACAGACAAACTCTAGTAACGCATTTTTGCGCTGAAGTTCACTGATAGGTGCAGCTTGATTGTCCGCAAGCCACACAGTTGTTTCATGAATGGCATTCTCCATATTCTTCAAGCTCTCTGAGGGAACCCTCTTGTTGATTTTGTATTCTTTGACCTTATTTTTCATGTTATAAATGTAATCCTCTAAAGCATTGTATGCATTCGCCTTCTTCTTGTATTCTTCATCCTCAAGTTTGTACTTCTCAGCTTCTTTTACCATCTTTTCTATCTCATCCTTGGACAGCCTTCCCTTATCATTTGCAATCGTGAGTTTGTTCGAGATACCAGTTGATATTATCTTCGAAGTCACTGTGAGGATACCATCGGGATCTATCTCAAAGCAATCTTCAAATGTTATACCACCTTTGGGAGCAGGTGGTATTCCAGAAACTATGAATTCTCCCAACAAATGGTTTTTCGTAGATTTGGCCCTTTCGCCTTCATACACCTTGCAAATTGTCGAAGATTGATTATCTTGAGATGTAGTGAAATTTTTGAATTTCTTCGTAGGTATACGAGTGTTCCGGGGGACCACAACACTAAATAGTTCTCCTTTTACCTCCACGCCAAGTGACAAAGGAGTGACATCAAGTAGCAATAAATCCTGAACACTCTTATCATCACTACCACTTAACTTTGCAGCCATAACGGCTGCACTGAATGCTACAGCCTCATCAGGGTTCACTCTTCTACATAGCTTCTTCCTCCCAAAGAGTTCCCGCAACATATGTTGAACCTTGGGTATCCTGGTCGAACCACCAACAAGAATAATCTCGTCCACCCATGATTTGTCCACCTTAGCATCTTTTAAACATGTGTCTAGAGTCTCGATGCACTGATCGAACAAGCTCATGTTCAGCTGTTCAAATTTAGCTCGAGTAAATCTCATTGAGAAATCAATTCCATCATGCAAACAATCCAAATCAATTGAAGTTTGAGTAGCGCTCGAGAGAATCCTTTTTGCTTTCTCACAAGCAAATCTCAACCTCCCCAATGCTCTTTGATTCCGTGTCAAGTCCTTATTCCATTTCCTTGTAAATTCCGAAACACAATGATCCACCATGCGGTTATCAAAATCCTCACCTCCCAAATGTGTGTCCCCAGAAACCACTTTCACCTCGAAAACTCCCCCTTCCTCAATCGTTGTCAAAGAGACATCAAAAGTACCCCCTCCCAAATCAAAGATGAGCACATTTATCTTGCCAACAAACTCAGACTTGTTGTCTAGACCATAATCAATTGCAGTTGCCGTAGGCTCATTGATCATGCGCATGACGTTTAAACCGGCAATAGTACCTGCATCCTTGGTTGCTTGACATTGTGAATCGTTAAAATAAGCCGGGACAGTTATCACAGCGTTTTTCACATCCTTTCCAAGGTAGGCCTCAGCGACTTGTTTCATCTTTCCAAGAACCATTGATGAAATTTCTTCGGCAGAAAATTCTTTTTTTCACCTTTGTAAGAGACAACAATCTTTGGAGTGTCATCAGGCCCTTTTATGACCTTAAAAGGCCACAATTTTATATTTTCCTGCACTTTGGAATCACTAAATTTCCTTTCGATCAACCTCTTAGCATCTGAAAAACCAATAGTTTATTTTTCAAAGAATATCAAATTATCAAGTAGATATCCAAAGTTCCCAACAAATAAAGTTATATTTTACTCATGTATTTAGGGTAATTAATCAGTGTATGTATGTTAAACTGATGTTTGTTACTTGGGATTTTTAAATATTTCCCCTTTCTAAACATGTGAAATTACATATTTCCTCAAAATACAAGTTTTTAATGCAAAATGTACAATGCTTTTTAAGCATGGTTTGGGGAAATATGTAATTTCAAAGTTTAGGAAGGAAAAATATGTAAATGCCCCTTAAGTGATTTTTTACTTTTATCCTGAATCATGAACATAAACTATAAGCAGTCTAAACACATTTCCTTAAGCGATTTTTTACTTTTATTAAGATTTGATCAAAACTGCTAAATAAAAAGCAAGTAAAACTAATGGACTGACCAAATACGGTGTTAGCAGGGTTCATTGCCACTTGGTTCTTGGCACCATCACCGATTAGACGTTCTTCATCAAGGAAAGCAACAATAGACGGTGTGGTTCTGTAGCCTTGCTCATTCGGTATGATTTCGATTCGACCACGGTTCGAAACAACTACACAAGAGTATGTTGTTCCAAGCCGGTGCTTCGTTTACTTTGCTCTCCATTGTATGATTAATTCTAGTTTCCTGGCTCGCCTTTGAACCCAAAAAGAAACGTAAATTGAGTTGTTTTGGAGTCTTTTCCAGGTTAAATGACAAACGTAGTTACCTTCTATTCCTATAAATGCTCAATAAAATATATCCTTATTATTTTGTTTTAAAATTAATGTCTTAATCTTAAGATTTGCCTATTCTTTGTTAGTCATTTGAATTTTTTTTTAAATCCTTAAAAGTCGTTGGCACAATTGTTGTTTGGCCCAAGTGTAAAGCCCAGCCCAATAATTATTAGGGTTTATTATATTTGGTAATGTCTTGACTAGCAAGTTAGGTTAGTCTATATAAGCCGAGTTATGGTTAGACATTAGAAGAAGAGAAGTTTATGTAACCAAGTTAGGGTTCATCAAGAGTCAAACTGAGTTAGAATTTGAAAATTTGTAATCAGTTTTTTGAGTGAGATTTTCTGATTAATATAAACGAGAGTTATTCGTTTAGTTCGTGTTTGATTAGAGCCAAGTTCAAGAAATCGATAATCTAGTTAACTTTGATCGGCGGTGAGGCAGATCAACGGTCCAGTGGTCGGAGGCGAGTTGGGTTTCCGAATCGGTGCATATCGGAACCAAGTTGGGTTTCTGAATCGGAGTTGCTTTTCGCAGTCGGACCTGCTACAGCGGCGATCGAAATTCCGGCGACGGCAGTCTAAGAGTAGCAATCGGAGTTGCTTGTCTCGTAGTAGCGATCGACAGAAAAGGTTGTTCTGTTAATTGGGTTTTATAGCACAGGGAGATTGGATTTGCAGCTTTTCCGATTTGTATGATTTACTTTGTTTTGTGATTAAAGGATTAAAGGTATCACAAAACTTATTTGGATTTTTGTTGACAAGGTTGCACAGAATTATTCTTGTGGAGGGAAGACGCAAAAGTCAAAACACAAAGTTTTTTATTTCTTTTTCTATCGCAAGAAAGACAAGAAAAAGGAAAGGGGAATATTTTAATCAAAGTTGTTATTCAAGCAATTTAAGATTATTTTATTAGGGTTGGACAAGCAGGTTCAATTCAGAGTTCGTATTTTATTTGGGTTGAACGAGTAGGTTTGATTCAAAGTTTGTTTTTATACGGGTTAAACGAGTTAGGTTTTAACCAAGGTTTGATTTATTTAATTTTAGCAAGCGTGTTCAGTTCTGAAAAGTTGTTTGGAATTTATTGGTTTGTATTTGTTCCAACGAAGTGGAGCAAAGGGGTTCTATGTCCATGGAAGGTGACGAAGAAAGACCGGTAATCCAACCCAAAGCGAGTGGGGGGATATCGTTACAGGTTCCAAAGCTAAATGGAACTAACTACATCATATGGGCAATTGTAGTGGAAGCGATCTTGGATGATCAAGACTTATGAGAAGTTGTTCAACCGAAAGAGGGTGCGGTTATTGATGCGAAGTAGAATGAAATGGCAAGATCGTTTTTATTTCAAGTGGTGGATGGTGATATTCTTCTTCAGATTTCTCAATACAAGAATGCCCGAGATATATGGACGGCTTTGAAGGCACGGTATGTAGGGGCCGAGCGAGTTCAAAAGGCTCGACTGCTAACTTTGAAAAGTGAATTTGAGAAACTCAAGATGGCGGAAAACGAGACTGTTGACGAGTTTGCGGAAAAATAACAAGTATGGTTTCGAAGGCAACAAGTCTAGGTCACGTGTTCAAGCAAGATGTCTTGGTGAAGAAGTTACTGGATGCGGTTCCAGATAAGTACTTTCAACTCATAGCCTCAATCGAGCAAAGTGTTGATCTCGATAGTTTGATGTTTGAGGATGCTATTGGATGACTTAAGGCATTTGAGGAACGTCTACGATGGAGAGAGCACGTTTCAAATTCACAAGGTCAGATACTTTTCAATCGATCGGAAAGTAGTTACAAAGGCAAGTCGTATGATCAGTCCGGCGTGGAAGAGGCCGTGAAACCGGAGGTCTAGACCGAGACGATGAGGACCAAGATGGTTGCGAAAATTGAGGTGGTCAAGATCGTGGGTCAAGTCATAAGGGACAAAGAAGAACCAATGATCGTCAAAGGGGAAGAAAGGATAGATCACAGGTTCAGTGTTACCGTTGTGATGAGTTAGGTCACTTTGCATCTATGTGCCCGGAACGTATGAAGAAAAAGTAAGAATCTAATTTGAACAAAGTTGATGATTTTGATCCATCTTTGTTTATGATTAAAGGTGATCAGAAGACAGTTTTACTGAATGAAGACGGAGTGATTCCAAAGCGTTTCGAAACCAAGCCGATGGAGAAAGATATTTGGTATCTCGACAACGGAGCATCGAATCACATGACGAGTAATAAAGCGTACTTTTATGAATTAAATGAACAAGAAACGGGAACGCTGAAGTTTGGAAATGAATCTTGCATTGATATTCGGGGAAAAGGGTCAGTTTAAATTGAAGGAAAAACGGGGGAGCAGCGCCTGTTGATCGATGTCTACTACATCCCGAGCCTACAGTGCAATATCATAAGTCTTGGTCAATCAACGGAAGGTGGATGCGAGATTCACATGAAACATGATTTGCTAACCATTAAAGATGATACAGGTAAGCTTTTGATGAAGGTGACAAGGACCAAGGACCAATTATACAAGATTAGCCTTAAGATAACAAGTCCTGGTAAACGAGCTATTGTTGGAATGAAGAATTTTGAAGGTAGGGATCTTCAAAGTGTTGAACTGAAAGAAGACAAGCTGGTTATGAGTCAGATTTCAATCAATGATCCAAGTTCCAAAATTCAAAGTCCAAAGAAGAGTGTTCAAGAAACTAAACGCGTGGTCAAGGAAGAGATTCAAGCCCAAGGGAAGGCGTCTAATGATCAAACGAAACAAGTGTTACTTCAAGCTAAGTGGAGCCCAAAGAACATTGCAAGAGATCAAGAAAAGCCTCGGGAGAATCAAGAGAATGATGACAAGTGTGAAGTTGAAGATCCGCCAATTTCGAGTAGGAAATTAGGGGGTGAGTCGGGTGAGTTGGGTGAGCCGGATACAATAATTGGGGGGGTGATTGTTGGCACAATTGTTGTTTGGCCCAAGTGTAAAGCCCAGCCCAATAATTATTAGGGTTTATTATATTTGGTAATGTCTTGACTAGCAAGTTAGGTTAGTCTATATAAGCCGAGTTATGGTTAGACATTAGAAGAAGAGAAGTTGATGTAACCAAGTTAGGATTCATCAAGAGTCAAACCGAGTTAGAGTTTGAAGATTTGTAATCAGTTTTTTGAGTGAGATTTTCTGATTAATATAAACGAGAGTTATTCGTTTAGTTTGTGTTCAATTATCGATCTGGGACTTGAAAAGTTTGTTGATTTAGTTACTAGATAAACTTTTTGTTCAGTTTTTTTTTTCTTTCTAATTAACTATATATTATGACCTGAAATGAAATTTAATGATATATGTTTGTATTTATCATGTTTTTATGTTTAACTCTTTTATGTTTAGTTTAAGTTAGGGTAGAACGTTGTATAGTTTTCGGTTTTTGAGTTTTGATTATTGTGAATAACAAATTGTGGCTTTTATGTTTAATCACCGAGTTATTGAGTCATTAATTTGATAGCGCTTCCCAAACTGCATTTTATCGTATCAAAGCTCTTGGTTTTCGAAATGATCCTAGACTCGCCTATCTATGCATCTCTGCCATGTATAACGAGTATGGAGATCAGGAAGAATATACGATGGCTATTGGTGGAGATATGGTGGTAGATGGTGGTACCATAGTGTTATGTATTTTATATTATTTATATTTATGTTTTATTATTATTTTCAAATTAAGGATTGGTATGCTATTTTGGTTTAGTTGGGGTGTCTTTTGTAATTGGAAGTCTATTTAGTTGCGTTTGATTTGGAATGAAGATCATAATGTTTTGAGATAATATTTTCTCCTTTATTTTGGTTGCTTCTTCTTCAATCTTCCTAACTGTATCACAGGTATCAAAGCTTTTTCTAGGCTATCTTCATCGGTTTCGCAACCACTAAGATGACTAACACTTGCAATAAAGAGGTTGAGAAGACAATCAAGGATCACGAAAAAGCCATATCTGAACTCCAAGCAGCCCTAGCCACCATAATGAGCCAATAAGAACAGATCTTGAGGCAATTGACAGTACCGGTATCGGTGATGTTCGCAACACCAATGTAGATGCACAAATCAATTATCGACAGCTGCGAGTGAGTAAGGTCGATTTCCCAGGGAAAACGTTGAAGGCTAGATTCATCGTTGTGAACACTTCTCCATCATCGATGATACTCCAAATAATGCGAAACTCAGATGCGTGGTTATACATCTCAGGGATGCTATCAAGTGGCATCAAGTCTGTATGAAAATCCATGTTTGAAGATCCAATGGAAGAAATAGCATCACTTGTTCAAATTACTAATGACATCGATGGCCTACATGAATATAATTCAGGTTTCGATCGTTTGCTTAACAAGGTTACATAAGTGAACCATATGCTGTTAGCCTATATGTGAAATGATTGAAGTCGGGAATAAAAGGGCGGGTAAAGATGTTCAAGCCCCAAACGTGCATGAGGCGTATGGGTTAGCAAGACTAGGGATGGCAATGGGTCGGGTTTGGGTCGGGTTTAGGTATTCCCAAACCCATACCCGGTTATAAAAGTCCATCCCAAACCCGTCGGGTTTTAATCGGGTAATTACCCGTCAGGTTTCGGGTTTTCCCATTGGGTTTCGGGTTTCCTATCAGGTTTTGACAAAATACCCGTTGGTTCTATCGGGGTTTTGACAAAATATAACTAATCGATTACAAAGATGGTTACCATAAAGGTAAAATATCTCAAATAATTGACATAAACAAGTTTCGACAAATAACATATTTGGAATATAGTATATATATAATATAATAAGCTATATCGGGTACATCGGGTATATAATCAGGTAAATGGGTCTATGTTATCGGGTAATTAGGTCAGGTAATCGGGTACATTAGAAATCCCAAGCCCGTCCCAAACCCGTGAAAAATTTCAAAACTAATCCCAAACCCTAACGGGTCAGGTATTACCCGTCCCATGTATGTCGGGTTTCGGGTTTTCCCATCAGTTTCTGGTTGCATTGCCATCCCTAAGCAAGACTTCAAACTATTAACAGTGCAAGCTTGATGAATCGACTTAAAAGATGTGGAGGATGGTTCGCAACGCGAAGATGCCAAAATTACTCTCCTATCAATGCTTCAAAACTTCCCTTGTTGCCAGATCCAACAATAGGAGTCATTGAGTCATCGGTTTATAAACCGAAAATTGTCAGCTCGACGCGCTTGACGAGTGAGGAAGTCGAGTTAAAAAGGTCAAAGGAGGAATGCTTTTGGTGTTATGAAACCTTCGTTCTAGGGCATAAATGCAAGAAGAAACAACTTTTTGTTATTCATGTTGAAGCCGATGAGAACCTTGAACAAGATGATCATGGTTGATGCTTGAGTTGAAGGGCTTGTTTTTTTAGGGCAAAAAGTAGATTAACGAGGGAGTATTGTTTCATAATTTATATTATTTATATTTATGTTTTATTGTCATTTTCAAGTTAGGGATTGGTATGCTATTTTGGTTTAGTTGGGGGTGTCTTTTGTAATCGGAAGTCTATTTAGTTACGTTTGATTTGGAATGAAGATCATAATGTTTTGAGATAATATTTCTTCCTCTATTTCCTAATTGTATCATACTATACAGAGATATAAGTGGCGATATTTTGCTTTGTTATCTGGTTAGTCTTGGTACCATCAATGGTGGTGGTGTTGCGGTGGATATCGGTGGCGATGAATTGGTTGGAGGTGCTGACTTGGCCTTGGAAATTCCAATCAGTGAATGTTGTATGCCGACAATCATGAAGGACGTCAATGGTGATTAGAGGTGATAAAAGCGGGTCTTACCCGCCAAGCCTGACCCCGACTCGACCAAAATCCAATTGATAAAAAAGACGAGATCCAAGAACCGACCATAATGTTAATAATCGGTTCGGGTCCTATGCAGGTTTCTTGAATCCTAGAACTGATTGTTAGTATTGGACCGTTGTTTGATATGAGATTATTATTAATTAGGAAACTATTGAGCTTGCATTGTAATTTATACAAAACAATAACACAAACAAAACTAACAACATAAGATTTATAACCCTACCAAACAACATATATTATGTGCAAATCAAATATTTTTTATATCATATGTATACAACGGTATGTCAAATGATAATTTCTCGTAAAACTTGCTTAAAAAACAATTTAAACTAGTAAAATAAATCAGTCCGTAAAGAAAATAACAAAATCAAATAATAAATCAACTAGGTTGTATAATTTATTGAAATACAAGCGGGTTACAGGTTCGCAGGTCTTCCTTCAAACCTGGGACCCTATTAACACCATATTCTATGCGCGGTGAACCGGCCCTATTGAACTATAAACAAGTTTGATGTGTCTAGGAGTGATGGGTCTTAACCGGTTAATGCTCGCGATGCGAAAATATATGATCAATTATGCATTTGAAAATTCTAAATGTAAAGAATATTCGGGTTGCCACTTGCCAATGATGTTGGTAAACCTTCCCGTAGTACTAATACTAACCCATATGACGAGCCACTGAATTCGTTATTAATGGGATTGATCCAAGAGGGGAAACCCCTATCAAATCTACACATGTGTGTTTTCCTCTTATTTGGATAATCAAAATGCCATCATATCGTTATTATAATATGTGTGATAAATAAGGTAAGAAACTTCTATGAAATTTACAAGTAACTTCTACACGTCGAAAATTGAATTAGTCAATTCTTGTAACCATTCTATAAGTTAAATAAGCAATATATGTATCTGTCTATCTTATCCCTTTTGAATCAACAAAAGAACAAAAAAGTTAATTTAAATATGGATACGTATATTAGTAAAAATCAATTAAAAAGAAACACTCTGATTAATTGTATAGTTGTAGTCAAATTGACATAAGAGGTATTGACTTAAACCATTAGATGTCCTATATCATGTGATAAGGAATTAACTAGAAATTGGAGTGTCGTCTATTGTATATATCATGTTGAGTACCTAAATAATTGCAAAGGCTATCTAAAAATGTTTAGCTATTTTCCCATATCAACAACTAAGCAAAATTAATGTTGTGTAGTTCCGATTATGGTAAAGAGTTCGAAGATAACTCAAATCAGTTAGCTTGTCGATAAAGGATACACCAAGGGAGATAAACTAGAGATTTAAATAACTAATTCACTACTAGAAAATTGGCCTATGATCGCGTCTGCAGTCCCAAAACAGTAGCAATTGTCATGATACGATTGCGGCCATAAACGACCATTTGCAACCGACTTTGTTTGCGACCGCATTATTGCAACCGCTTGTTTAGAACTTGCAATCGTTTTTGCAACAGCTTACCTTTTTACAACTTGCTACCTTTTGCGACTAGTGCCGGCCCTACTTCATTGGTGACCCAAACAAGGGTTTGAGGCCACAAATTTATTAAGGTCCCCATATTTGTAGAACAAAATTATTAATATATACATTGTATTATTGTTAATTAATAATATGAAGATGAGTATATATATGCTAAAAAGAAGCTGAAGACTTCAAAGCATAAAAATTGGACACCATCAATCAATTGGACATGGCACATGGTTATACGGAATTATTTCTAACGTCTCTAAATTCGTCATTTTTGAAAAGCGAGAATGACCAAATCACCTTTTTTTATACCACTGAGATTGTATTTCTTGCTCTTGTGATTTGGGAATGTTTAACGTATTTTGGTCCTTTGGAATTTTCTATTGCGATTTGAATTTGTATTTTGCATTTTTTTTATTTTGGGTTTGCCGATTGAAATGTGTTTATACTTAATATGAGTCGTCAAGTGACCGAGGTCTGCAGGTGTTCTTTTAAAGTTTGGATTTACGCTATAATTTGGATGTGCCCGATTAAGATATCACTGGATTTGAGGCTAGTAATAACTTATTAGTTTATTATTACTTTATAATATGTTAATCTACCAATTTTTACACCGCAAACTTTGCGTATTTTATGATCCATTCGAATCAATAAAGCCAGAAATATAAATTATGTAAACATTTCTTTTTTCACAAACTCAAGATATAACTTCAAAAAATAGAAAATTAAACTTTGTCAACGTCGGCCTCAAACCTGGGTAAAGAAGGAGGGTTTATATGAACTTTTTTAAAAGGGCCCCAACTTGATAGTTAGCATGAGGCCTCTAAAAACATTGGCCCGCCATTGTAATTGTGACTAAAATGTTTGTCTTATTAGTACTTAGTAGGATGTGTTAAAATTTATTTTAATTAGTTAAGAGTTAGCTTTTTTTTCTTAGTGTTAATTGTGGCTTAGTTTTGTTTGCTTAATTATATTTCTAAAATAAATTCTTTCTTGTTTCCAAAAACTAAAAATTATATAAAAATTGTTCAATACTGCTCCATCTATTAGGATGTATAACCGAAAATAAAGTCCTTGAAAAATATTTATGACAAAACTTCAAATAATTGCTTACAGCATAAATGCTTACACTTGATGATGGCTTGAAAAGTTCTCTTATCACTCCAACTGTCACTATCTTGAAAACCAAACCAGTGATGCACGAACTGGTCCAGATACAAGGGTTCAGTCTTTCTTGAACTCACCCATTCTAGCTTAACACCAAGTCAAGGTTTTCCTAAAGAAATAGTCAACCGTCAAATTTCTTGTTCTTGTTTCATCAAAAGTCAACACAAAATCCAACCTTCCCAGAAGCCAACAAAATAGCCAAATTCAAATCATTTATAAGCAACTTCATAGACCTTCAAATCCAAAAACAAACAAGCAAACACAATCTCAATCTAGAGATCTTTGTCTTTCTAAACTTTTGACTATTTTTCATTTTTTCATACAAGAAATATTAGATAAAGAAAGTTAAAACTTGCATTAACTATTTTTTGGTTTTGCAAAATTTAAAGGAAGAAAAACATCATGGATGCTTCAGGTGCAAGATTGAACACTTCTTCTTCGGTTTCTCGACACGATATATTGTCTTATTATAATTCTTTAAGCAATCTTGTTGCAAATGGCAACATGAATGAAGAACCGAATTCTTCGGGTTTGTTTGATTTCAATGATGGAGTTGAAAGTTCGAATCAGTTTCTTGCACCCTTTCCTCCTTCTTTTACCCCTACATATGCAAATCAGTTCTTTGATTCTCCTTCTTTCCTATTCAATTCCAATGTAAGTTTTTGTTTCCAAAGATTCTTAACTTTTATATTTAGGGTTTTGATTTTTATTTTTTAATGTGATTGGCTTAATATTTGTTGTAGATTATTTCATCTCCAACAACAGGAAGTTATTTTGGTTATGATCTTGAAGAGGGAAAAACAAATGTTTCAAGAAACAATATGGTATGCAATTTACTCATGTTATGAAGACTTTATAAATTTTTTAGTTGGACTTTTGGGTTAAAGGTGAAACTTTGAGGATAGTCAAAGAGACAATAACATTACTTCTTGTTTTTCATTTCTATAATTAGAATTGTGTGATCTAATGGATCTATTTTAGAGGTTTAAGATTCTTAGCTTTCTTATTTTGCTGTAGGAGGAATCTATGAAAAGTCAAGTTCTAGAGTGGGATGACAATAATCAACCCAAACAATTTGACATCTCTATGGAAATCAGCAAAATAAAATCGGAACCAGAACCAGAACCAGAACCAGTACCAGTACAATCTCCTCATAAAGATGAAAAACTAGACTCAATTCAAGCTAGTAAGAAGCAAGGCAAATTTGAAGACGGTTATAATTGGAGAAAATACGGACAGAAACAAGTCAAAGGAAGCAAAAAACCGCGTAGTTACTACAAGTGTAGTTATCCTAATTGTCCAACCAAGAAGAAAGTTGAGAAGGATTTAAATGGGTATATCACTGAGATTATTTACAAAGGGAAGCATAATCATCCAATGCGACAAAACATGAAGAAGTCATTGTTAAACTCATTCCAAAACTCTATGTTTGATTACTCGAATGATAAAAATCATTTTGAGTCCTCTTCTCAAAATTCGTTCGCTTCCTTTGGAGAAGACGAGTACGATCAAGACTCTTCGGTTAGTAAATCAGGCACTGACCACGAAAATGAGTCCGACCTGCCCAACGCTAAGAGATGGTATAGTTGCATTCTTTTATATACACATCCATTTTTGTTTTGTGGACCAGAAGTACTTTCGTTTTGTGACTTTTGTCATAAATGAGACAAAAAAAAAACTATTTGTGGTCTTGCTAAGGCAGCTAAGTGATCAATAAAAGATGTTTTTGTTTCTATTTGAGACAAAAGTGACAATACATAATTATTTGAGACAAAATAACCTTAAAAGTGAAAACATAATCTAAAGACTTTTTTACTACTCTACTATAGGAAAATGGATGAGGATGAGAGTGAAGCGATATCGCATGTTGGGAGTAAAGCTGTTCAAGAACCGAGGGTGGTTATAGAAACGAAAAGCGAGATTGATATTCTTGATGACGGATACAAATGGAGGAAATATGGACAAAAAGTAGTTAAAGGGAATCCAAATCCAAGAAGCTACTACAAATGCACAAACATAGGTTGCCCGGTGCGAAAGCTTGTGGAACGAGCTTCACATGATTTACACTCCGTGATCACAACCTATGAATCCAAACACAACCATGGTGTACCTTCACGTGGTGGCGGCGGTTACACCACCTACCAACCACCCAAATCTAACACCACAACAACTAGCAACAACTACATGCACAAGACATCTACGCCTTTCCAAGACTACTCGTATAATGTTCCTGGTGTGAGTGGTTTGGCCAATAACAATGGTCAAACTTACATTGGTCGAAAGTTAGAGAAATCGAACGGTTTTGGTTACATGGGAAATTCGTACCCGACTCAAGATTGGAAGTTTCTATCAAAAGCTAAGGAAGAACCAGAAAATGATTTCATTTACAAGTACTCATTTTAGCCCAAACTCATAATGATTCTTGAATTTGTTGTAAAATTATGTAGAAAATAGACATTCATTTTTCAATTTAATGATAAATACAAGTCAAATGTGCCGCTTAACACAATTTACATGAAATCCCATTGAGGAAATCAATTAACCTTATGTGCATAGTGTTCTATGTATATACCATATAGTGTATTTGCATGTCAAAAGAATAAGACACAAAACACGCAGCTATAGATCAGTGAAGTAATCAATGCTACATACTTATTAGGCACACTATTAATTTTGTGCAAATTGTTAGAAATGTGGGATTGATTTGAGGTCGGTTTTGTGGTTCATTTTACGATTGATTTTTGTGAATATTTCGACTAGAACAAGCTTTGCTAACGTTGATATGACTCCTTCGTTAGCTCTCAACCAACCACCACTGCAAGAGGCAACTTATAGAGCTTGGACACCGATATCACATAGTGACCAATTTTATTACGTTAAGTGGCATTGTATATTTTTAAACTATGAGGTATATAAATAAATATTTTGACACCTAGTCTTGAATAGACTTGTTGTAAGGCCCCGAACCCGGTGGCCCTAATTTAGCGTCGGATTTACTCATAAACACAGTTCTTCAAATCAGAGTTTATTAAAACTTTTCGCGGAATATAAAACATCAATCATTTGTTACAAAACATTAAATCTTTTCTTTGATACCATAACACAAAACTTTATTTTTTAAAACATCTTTACTTCATTCTTCAGATGCCAGCCGTTCAATCCATGCCGTGTGTCATCCTCATGCTAACTCTATAATCAGCTCACCTGCGTGCATACTAAAAGTCAGCTACGCTGAGTGAGTTCTAGTTAATCAGGCAACATACAATTTATTCCCATATATTTCTTCCCGTATCCGAAGACACATATTACTACCTTACCCTCGTATAACTATCCATAGGAGGATCGTCACGTAATATCTATTAAAAGAACCATTACCATTACCATACTATATATAATTTCCATAGGAGGAACACTCTGTATACTTTCCATAGAATGAACACTTTACTATCCATAGAAGGAACACTATACTTTCCATAGAAGGAACACTATCTATAAGTTATTATTTAATATCCATGTAAGGAGCTATTCACTTCCCTTGACGATACGTGCAATATCCGAATATCGTTCACGTACCGACAAGCTTTCATTCATAATGTTCATACATCATCCTTACATTACATACAATATTAATATCTTTATTTATATCCCTACAGTACGTGCAATATCGAATATTAGTAGGGTTTGGTTCCCTAGTTCTCGAATATTAGTAGGGTTCGATTCCCTTTTCGTTACCATACAACCATACATCATACCTCGAGTATTAGTAGGGCTCGGTACCCTTTTCGTAACCATACAGCCATACATCATACCTCGAGTATTATTAGGGCTCGGTACCCTTTTCGTAACCATACAACCATACATTATCATTTCTTTCTTCTATTATCTCTATCATGTTCATACACATAAACATACATAACATACTTACCTTATACATAGCGTTACAACCTGACAGTACGTGCAATATCCGAAGATCGTTTACGTACCATCAAGCAATCATTCATACATTTCACATTATCCACATAAGGCATACACTTATCTCTTAGGATAAGTGTATTAACAAACATATTGAGTATGCACACAGCCCCGAAAACATAACAAGGAATGGGGCTAGAAACTCACCTGAACTCTGCTTCTTCCTCTGGTAGCTGTAAATCCCTTCTTTAACTGAGCTCGGCTGACTGTACAAGTTACACGTATCAATACTCGCCTGATCTAATCTAGTGGCCTAGTATTAGCTTACTTTTACTTATCGCTTTTAATTTATTTTCTAATCGAACTTGGCTTTAGGCGAAGTTAACCCTCGGGCGAACTTAGCTCTAGGCGAAGTTAACCTTAGGCGAACTTAGCTTTAGGCGAAGTTACCAGCTAGGCGAACTTAGCTTTACAGCGAAGTTGCCATCAGGCGAACTTAGCTTCAGGCGAAGTTGTCATCAGGCGAACTTGGCCTCAGGCGAAGTTACCAGTTAGGCGAACTTAACTTTACAGCGAAGTTGCCATCAGGCGAACTTAGCTTGCAGGCGAAGTTCATCAGGCGAACTTAGCTTGCAGGCGAAGTTCATCGCTTTGAAGACGAAGTTGCCCAGATGCAGGCGAAGTTGCCCAGACAGCCGCTGTTCGGTTTCTTTCCAGCATTTTGAGCTATTTTAACACCCTTTCTATGGTTCAATATCACCCACTACGCTTCCCGACCATTTTCGGTCGCTTATACACTAAGAAGCTTGGATCTTTAAACTTCAAAGATCAAGAATCATACCTTTTTGAGCTTGTTTGGATCTTGTTTACTTGTTATCACAACCAACCGCTCTCTCTCTCTCTCTCTCGGATCTGCCCGATTCTTCTCTTGGCCCGGCCGGCGAAGTTGTGGTGTGTGGTGTGTGTGTTTTGGGGTGTTAGAAAACAAATAGAATGAAAGATATTTTGGGTTTAGGGGATATTTATATCCCTTAAATCCCATGGACCTAAGGCCCACTCTCATTTAACCCATCTCCATTAATCCAAGTCCATAACCCACATCCATTACCCAACACTAGCCCGACCCATACCAACTCCTACTCTATTATTTATTTCCTGACAACCCGAGTAAACTTCCCATCTATTATTAAGTAATATAATTAATATTATTTTGGAAATTTCGGGATGTTACAAGTCTACCCTCCTTATAAGAGGTTTCGTCCTCGAAACCTACTTAATCCTTGTAAAAGGAATACTTCCTGTATTCACATTCTTTCTTGAACCGACTTAGCTCCCTAACTTACCGGTTTATCCTTTGTCTTACAATCAACGAGTGATGTTAATTAATTTTAGCTTCCTAGGTAGCCTGTCCATGAAGTCCTTGGTGATACACTTTCTTATCCAGACTTTGCAAGTGCATATCGCTTCCACAAGCATACTCTTCTTTCTTGTCCTTTAAATAGAAACATTGCACTTACTATCATTACACTTAGCACTGAATGATCATTCCGTCCCATTACAACCTTTAGCAAATATACTGCCTTGCAATACGTTCAGAACATATTAATTCCAAAAAAAAAAGGAAACCTCTTCAGTTTCTTCTTAATGGTTACTTCTTAGAAATCCCTTTGTCTATTCCTTGAGAGAGAACACTTCTTGCAATTCTTAAGCGCATCCATTGCATAACTTGTCGGAGAACTCCTTAAGTCACCACTTATACCTTCTTTCATTTTCAGCTCTGCATCAACATGTAAGGTTCATGAGTTATAGCTGTCTAAGGTAGCTTGATCATGAAGTCCATGATGATACATCTCCCTCTTTCTTGACTAATCAAGCCTCGCGTTGTCCTATGAATCCATTGTTGTTTGCCGTTGCATATCAGGCTGCCTGACCTATCGTAACCAATTACCTTAACCGACTTCCTTTCTGGCATGTCTTGACTTTCTTTTATAATACCATTCTATCCTTTCCGTTCCAGAGGACTTCCTTCCATGATCACATGATTATCAATTACTCACTAATCATTTGTGCCAAGACTCGTCTAAACCCTATCTACGCTTTCCTTGCATGTCTTTCCACCTTTTGTCCCTGGTTTCTAGCATCCTCTTGCGGTGTGACCGTCGGCTCCATATTCGTAACACATGGGGTTGTTCTTATCTGTGTATGCAAAGTATCAAGTATATCCATAGCTGTCACATACCATGGACTCATCTTCATTTGACTTCTACTTAAGCATGTGACTTCCATTAGTATACGCCTTCATTATAACCGACATCTAGACTTATGACCTTCATACAAAGACTTAAACATTATCAACTCATTCTTACCTTCTATACGAGCTTTAAGCTCAAACGTCAAATCCAGTCCCAAACGACATCGAACTCTCTTAAGGTCAATCATAAAGAGTAGCAAGGAACTCACATCCTTCTAATTCTACCTTACAATTCTTAACCATCCTCATATTTTAACGAAAGTATCGCTAGTGGTCTCTTCCATATGGTCTCAGGTACACAACTAGATTCTTCTTAGCGTCTTCTTTCATATTCACTACACTATGTAGCCTCATCCTTTCATGCATGTTTACTCAGGATATCTTGACAATCACCGTCCTTCTCAATCACCTCCGCTTCCTCATCATTCGCTTCGTTACTCCCGATCCCAGCAAGTTCCTTTATGGAGTTAACCATTGCAGACATACTACATTTCTTGACTCATTCTAGTTGGCTTATCTCCGTTTCTTTCATGTTGCCTCCACTTGGACTTCCCAGTTCGAGCTGCATTTGATGCTTCAGAGAACATTTTTTGGCATTGTAGTGCGATACAATTTTAGCAACTCCATTAATATTTTACTACAAGCTCCAAGTGTGGTCCTTCTTCAATACTTCCTAAAGTTGAAGTCCTGCTACTTTCGTACATCGCTTTGTCACCCTCTTCAAAAAGGGTGTCTGGTTGGAACGTATTTTACCACAGCGTCCAGTACGACCTCCTTTGTATCGGTCATCTATCTTGTCTCTAAGGAAACACAAACGTTATCTCTCTAGGAATTATTTAGCACATGATTCGTAAGGTAAATAGTTAATGACAGTGGCCAAGTGTAATTAACTCTTAACATTACTCCTCAGGTTCTACATATTTCCCTTTGTGATTTCACTTGTGCTAGTTTCTACTTCACACACAACCATAATCATACATATAACCTACATTCTTATCCTTAGCAATTAAGCTAGCATACACACATTCCTTTTTTTAGCAATTTAGCTAACATTCAAACATTCTTTCTATAGCAATTAAGCTAACTTCCTTACACATTCTTACGTTATACATGAAATTAATCATATACTTTTACCTTTACCGAGCTTGCTTGTGTGACACATGGCTATCTTGAACTGGCATCTTCTTTCATTTCTTACTTTAATCCCATTCTCTGTTCGAGTCTAAGCATGTAGGATGCTTAAATCTCTCGAACTTTGCTCTGATACCAACTTGTAAGGCCCCGAACCCGGTGGCCCTAATTTAGCGTCGGATTTACTCATAAACACAGTTCTTCAAATCAGAGTTTATTAAAACTTTTCGCGGAATATAAAACATCAATCATTTGTTACAAAACATTAAATCTTTTCTTTGATACCATAACACAAAACTTTATTTTTTAAAACATCTTTACTTCATTCTTCAGATGCCAGCCGTTCAATCCATGTCGTGTGTCATCCTCATGCTAACTCTATAATCAGCTCACCTGCGTGCATAATAAAAGTCAGCTACGCTGAGTGAGTTCTAGTTAATCAGGCAACATACAATTTATTCCCATATATTTCTTCCCGTATCCGAAGACACATATTACTACCTTACCCTCGTATAACTATCCATAGGAGGATCGTCACGTAATATCTATTAAAAGAACCATTACCATTACCATACTATATATAATTTCCATAGGAGGAACACTCTGTATACTTTCCATAGAATGAACACTTTACTATCCACAGAAGGAACACTATACTTTCCATAGAAGGAACACTATACTTTCCATAGAAGGAACACTATCTATAAGTTATTATTTAATATCCATGTAAGGAGCTATTCACTTCCCTTGACGATACGTGCAATATCCGAATATCGTTCACGTACCGACAAGCTTTCATTCATAATGTTCATACATCATCCTTACATTACATACAATATTAATATCTTTATTTATATCCCGACAGTACGTGCAATATCGAATATTAGTAGGGTTTGGTTCCCTAGTTCTCGAATATTAGTAGGGTTCGATTCCCTTTTCGTTACCATACAACCATACATCATACCTCGAGTATTAGTAGGGCTCGGTACCCTTTTCGTAACCATACAGCCATACATCATACCTCGAGTATTATTAGGGCTCGGTACCCTTTTCGTAACCATACAACCATACATTATCATTTCTTTCTTCTATTATCTCTATCATGTTCATACACATAAACATACATAACATACTTACCTTATACATAGCGTTACAACCTGACAGTACGTGGAATATCCGAAGATCGTTTACGTACCATCAAGCAATCATTCATACATTTCACATTATCCACATAAGGCATACACTTATCTCTTAGGATAAGTGTATTAACAAACATATTGAGTATGCACACAGCCCCGAAAACATAACAAGGAATGGGGCTAGAAACTCACCTGAACTCTGCTTCTTCCTCTGGTAGCTGTAAATCTCTTCTTTAACTGAGCTCGGCTGACTGTACAAGTTACACGTATCAATACTCGCCTGATCTAATCTGGTGGCCTAGTATTAGCTTACTTTTACTTATCGCTTTTAATTTATTTTCTAATCGAACTTGGCTTTAGGCGAAGTTAACCCTCGGGCGAACTTAGCTCTAGGCGAAGTTAACCTTAGGCGAACTTAGCTTTAGGCGAAGTTACCAGCTAGGCGAACTTAGCTTTACAGCGAAGTTGCCATCAGGCGAACTTAGCTTCAGGCGAAGTTGTCATCAGGCGAACTTGGCCTCAGGCGAAGTTACCAGTTAGGCGAACTTAACTTTACAGCGAAGTTGCCATCAGGCGAACTTAGCTTGCAGGCGAAGTTCATCAGGCGAACTTAGCTTGCAGGCGAAGTTCATCGCTTTGAAGGCGAAGTTGCCCAGATGCAGGCGAAGTTGCCCAGACAGCCGCTGTTCGGTTTCTTTCCAGCATTTTGAGCGATTTTAACACCCTTTCTATAGTTCAATATCACCCACTACGCTTCCCGACCATTTTCGGTCGCTTATACACTAAGAAGCTTGGATCTTTAAACTTCAAAGATCAAGAATCATACCTTTTTGAGCTTGTTTGGATCTTGTTTACTTGTTAATCACAACCAACCGCTCTCTCTCTCTCTCTCTCTCTCTCTCTCTCTCGGATCTGCCCGATTCTTCCCTTAGCCCGGCCGGCGAAGTTGTGGTGTGTGGTGTGTGTGTTTTGGGGTGTTAGAAAACAAATAGAATGAAAGATATTTTGGGTTTAGGGGATATTTATATCCCTTAAATCCCATGGACCTAAGGCCCACTATCATTTAACCCATCTCCATTAATCCAAGTCCATAACCCACATCCATTACCCAACACTAGCCCGACCCATACCAACTCCTACTCTATTATTTATTTCCTGACAACCCGAGTAAACTTCCCATCTATTATTAAGTAATATAATTAATATTATTTTGGAAATTTCGGGATGTTACACTTGTTTTAAAGTTCAACTTGTTAAACATCAAATCAATAAATAATTAATTTATGTCTTACTATTCTGATAAAGTAAAATAAAGAGGTTTAGTTATCAAATATCACATAAAATTCTAGCCTAATTTTCCCTCACAGTCTTCTAATATCTTCTCTCATTCATTCTGGCTATTCATTGATCATGAGTCAAAACCATTTTAAAAATTAGGTTATAAAATAGTAAAGTTTATCTTCTAATCTCTCATTTCATTCATCATAGTTACTCGTGGGTCATGAGTCAAAACCATCTTAGCAATTCATTTATAAAATAGTCAGGAAATTAAAAGTAAAATATTAATTGAAGATCAAACAAGTAAAAATATGAAAGTTAAACAAAAAAGGAAAATGGCTAAGAACAATTTTTTCCCCTAGAAACTATATGTTGCATTATCAAGGGTAACTAGCGAACGCAGTCTAAAATTGTTAATATTGGATGACGATGAGCATGCTTGTGATAAAACAACAAATGTTGTATATGAATGTCGTTTAATAAATGGGTTCAAAAACTAGTTTAATATAAAATCGTTCTTGAGGTTTGGTCATTTTTGTGATTTTGGTTGAAAAATTTTATTTTTTGTAACTGGACCATTCAGATTTCCCAATTGTTGCCCATTTCGTCCAAATTACCAACTCGGATAGTTTTTTAAAGTTAAATGAGGGTGCTTTGGTCTTTTAACTTACTTGCTTATTATTATTATATTATTATTATCACGGGGCACCATCCTGCTGCACACCGCATCTTCATCTTCTCCGGCTACTCGTCTTATTGTCGGCCACCACACCTGTCACACCCCGACCAAAGGCGGCGGAACATGCCGAGGTGTAACGATTGTCCATAAGCACATGACACTAATTAAAGTGGCAGTATTTAATAAACTCATTTCATTTCACAACATCGAAAATGTCACATAAAAATTATCCATAAAATAACCATAAACAAGATATCACAAAATATGGCAAATTGATATTGTTCATTTTTACTAATATCTTAAGGTCTTTGATGTCGTTTTCTTCACAATCATAAATCAACCAAGATGCAAACCTGCAACATTTCATAAAATAAAGTTTGTCAACACAAAGGTCGGTGAGCAATTCATAAGTTTGATCATATTAGTATATAATAAAGATAGCCACCAAACTTGCATACGAAACGATAAATAAAAGTGGTAATTTGGATAACTAGATATCGCTAAACATATTAGCGACACCTAGCTATAAGGGGATGCCAAATAGTCTAGGATTTTATAGTTATCGTTAATTGCATTACGTTAACGACACCTTGCTATAAGGGGATGCCAAATAGTCTAGGATTTTATAGTTCCACCAACCAAAAGCGATAAACACATAGGCATATAAGCATAGAACACCAAATCAAGCAATTATTTAGGTAAAGTACACAACTACGTTTGTGGTTTAAGATTCAAATATAAAGCATTTTGTTGAATAAGTATGAAATGTCACCCCCAAAATAAAAGATGGAAAATGGGGTATGAAGTACTCACCTTCAAGTGGTAAACTTGAAAGATGATAATTTGGAGATTTGTCGGAACGACGAGTTTAACGCACAATGCCTAAAAAGAAAAGAAGTCTTGAATTTAGAAAGGTTGTCTTGAAGGTCTTTAAACAAAATAAATGTTGAGAAATGTAAATAATTAAAGTTCAAGGTTTAAAATGTGACTATTTAAGAATTTATAATAATAACCCTTTAAAAATGTAAGTTTGCTCGAAACCGGGTTAAAGTATCTAACCTTAATATTTACTCAACCTATGTTAAGTAATAAGGTGGGTAAAATGCAAGAATGCAAATCCCTTTGGAATAAAGATACTAAAACGGGTTTTTTTATCGAGTGTTCGGGTTGTCAGTTCGGGTCTTGATAATTGGTCAAATCCCAAAGTCAACTTTCCAAAATATTGAATGTTATGAGATAACTCAATAAAATTTAATAAGACTTAACCAAGTATGTAGTTCCATTGTTTTAGAACTAATAACGCACGTTAAGCGAGTGTTCGGTTTTGTCAGTCCAAACTTTGTTATGAGATCAAGTTGGATCCAACATTTCCAAGTACTTAAGAAAATATTTAAAAATCAATTTGTAACTATTTTTAAAGAAATATACAAGTCTTGATGGCTAAAAAACCACACTTGTGTGTCTTAAGTGAGCAAGAATCGGTTTGGTTCGGTTTCCATCTCACAACAAGTTCATAGATGGTTTCCACATGTCCAAACACTAAAGAACTTGTATAATAATGTACAAATAAAATATATACCAAAAGTTAACAATAAAGTCTTTAAACAAAAGTTCGGTTTTCGGTTCGGATTGTGTTTCGGGTTAAGACCGAGGTAAGATTCTACAAACCCATAACCATAGAATTTGTAAAAATGATTTTAGAAACTTAGATCTAACACTAAGTATGTTTAAACAAACAAAAACTAGTAACAAAGTTCGGTTTACGGTTTAGAGCTATTTACGGTTAAACCGAAACATAGACTCTTAAAAACCCATAACCATGGAACTTGTAAACATGACCAACAAACTAAAATAAGCAAGAATAATATGTATGAACAAGTTATATAGATGTATATATATCAAGGACACGAAGTCCTCCATGAAGCCTTGCCTTATGGGGCCCGAAACCTCACCGACCGGAATCGGAGAAGTAACTACCAAAGGTAAACAAGGGGTGTATATTATATATATGTTGCACAACCATAAACAAGTATTAATAAGGCTACATAAACTAATTAAGATGAAAGACCAAAATCCTTCAAGAACACTTAAGAAGATAACCTTGAATCTTTGATGTTTGAGAGAGTTTTTTTTTTTGGAGTTGTAGCAAGGGAAAATGAAGAGGAAATGTGGTGTATATATAGGGTAATGTTGGTGGTCAAATATGGGTGTGAGACACAAGAGTTTTCATGCAAAATGGATCAAGATAAAAACACAAAACAACAAAAAATAAATAAATAAAAATAAAAATAAAAATAGGATGTTTTCAAGACCCAACAAGTGTGAAACAATATTGTAACATAAATCCATCATTTTGATTATAACATAAGCTTCGGTTTACAAATCGGGTCGGTTTACATAATAAACAAACACAAAAACGAATACAAACAAGACCCGAACTTGACGAATGTCACAACACCATAGGTCCACCAACCCGACTTTCTAACCAATGAGAATCGCTAGTAGAGAGATGATGTGATGTTCGGTTGGGTTGGTGGTGTGTAGGAAGCGTTGTTGGGTGACTGGTAGGATATGCAATAGGGTTGGGTGATGAGTTGCGGATAAACATTTGTTTCTATTTGGGATTCCTTATTTTTATCTCCTTATAACTTATTAACTTTTATATATTAATAATGTGTTTGGGTAATGTGACTTTTTTAAGTTTTTAAAGAAGGAAAAAAGAGTTTTGATAAATTAGGAAGGTGTGACTTATCAAAACAACTTATATAAGTCAAAAGAATGTATAAATAAGGAATCCCAAACAAATCCTAAATTATTTTGTGGAAATAATTAGCTTTTGTAGCTTTAATAAAAATAAAAATAAAAATAAAAATAATAATAATAATAACAATAATAATCATAATAATAAAATTAACAAATAGGTTAAAATACCAAAATACCCCTCACTTAACGTTAAAAACTAACGAAGTTTGTGATTTTGACGACATTGACAACAATTCAGAAACCTTAATGGCCCAGTTACAAAAAATAAATTTTTTGGATCAAAATCACAAAACTAAACAAACCTTAGAGCATCTCCACCAGTGTGTTTGTGGAGGTTTTTGTTGACATGGAATGGTGCAAACAAAGTTTACGGGTAGAGACAAACGTTTGTGGAGGTTTTTGTTTGTATTCTCAAACGTTTGAAAGGTGAGTTTGTAGTGGTCCCATTATAACCACTACACACAAATAATATATATACATACATATATATTATATAGTAGTAAAAATAGGTAATGATGTGGAAGATGAGGTGGTGGTTTTTTATTGGTTTATGGATGGAGTAAAAAGTGTTAAAGAAATTATTAGAGTATGATGTGATAATGAGGTAAAGGTTTGAATTAGTTTATGTGTTTGAATGCTCTTATGCCGAAAATGGCACTTTATTCGAAAAAATATAAATAGCCCACTAGAAATTAATAACTAATATACCATTGACTCAAAAATCAAAATAATAAGAGCTTATTTCAATTCAAATTAAACTTTTTTCAACTGATTTCTTAACCGGTTTTTGCTGAAATTGGTTCTTCCTGCCAATCGATATACATCCAAAACTTTCTTCTTCCTGCCAATCGATATACATCCAAAACTTTCTTCAACAATTTGACTAGTGATTCTATTTGATTAAAGGTACAAATCTTGTTTCTGTATTTGTGCACACCAAGTGTTCGACGAAATGCTCCAAAGAGTTTTTTCACCAAAAATGAAATCTTTATCACATTGCTACAGCACCCCATTTGGGAAATCAAGCTATATGTTACTTCAAATCATGCACAAAACCAGTGGAGGCACAAGGCCTAAAAAGAAAGTATACCATAGAGTACATGAACTGGACAAAGCAATGGACCTTCGAAAGAAACCGACCGCAATCTTGAAACTGAAATCGATCATCCAATCACAAAAGAATCAGTCTTTGTTACTCAGGGACCTTGAGAAAGAAGTTGGCATTATTCAAAAATGGAACTTTATTAATTTGATCGAAAAGAATCCGTGGGTTTTTTATGTGAGTAGCGGTTATAAGACGCCCCCTGCGGTCATGTTAACCGCAAAAGCTAAAAAGATTGCTGATGAGGAAGTGTTGGCTAATGAGCTAATGGAGCCTGTTTTGGTTAGGAATTTAAGGAAACTGTTAATGTTGTCGGTTGAGTGTCGGCTGCCACTTGAAACCGTTGATTTCGTGCAGCCTGATTTCGGTTTCCCGGTTGATTACAAGGAGTCGTTAATTCCGAAATACCCCGAGTTTTTTTCGGTTAAGGATTTACACGGGAGGCGTTATCTTGAACTGGGAATTTGGGATTCTTCGCTTGCGGTTACAGCCCGTGAAGAAAGGTTCATGCTTTCAAGAATGTCAGACACTGGGAGCTCAAAACGGGCCCGGATTTCGAAAGATGGGAACTTCCCGGGCCCGTTTGCGTTTCGTTTGAATTTCCCAGTTGGGTTTAGACCAAACGCGGGTTATCTCCAAGAACTTGAGAAATGGCAGAAAATGGAGTTCCCGTCGCCTTATTTGAATGCGAAAAGGTTTGAAGTGTCGGACCCGAAAGCTAGAAAGAGGGTGGTTGCAGTGCTTCATGAGGTGCTTAGTTTGACTATGGAGAAACGGTTGACTTCGGGTCAACTCGATGCATTTCATTCCGAGCTGCGGTTACCAGCCCGGTTGTTGCTTTGTTTGATTAAGCATCATGGTATGTTTTACATTACTAATAAGGGTGCAAGGAGTACTGTTTTTCTTAAGGAAGGTTATGATGGGTCAAAATTGGTTGATAAATGTCCTATTTTGACTTTTAGGGATAAGTTTATGGAACTCACTGGTAGAAGAGATCTTGAACCAACTTCATGTACTACATGATTCAAGAAAATGAGTTTAAAATTTTATTTTTATTTATTTATTTATTTTAATATTTAGTTTTGAACATATGGTTGAAGTTTACCTTGTCCTGACAGATGCCATGAAACAATGTTTGATTTCTCTTGTTCTCTTGTTGGCATTCAGTTTATAGAAAAAATGAATTTTAATAATCCAAATTATGAATCTTTGACCAATAGTGATTTGTAATTTTGGTTTGACCAACGATATTAATAACTTTCACTTTCGTTGTCATGAGCAATTCCAATAGCATAATAATCATCATAGATTGTGCACTTGATTCTCTCTATTCTCTCACTATGATAATTATGAACGAAATGCAAAAGCGTACAAGCAAAATAGTATAAATCAAGCAAAATATAGTATTAAATCAAGCGCTACCGGGATTGCCCTTGGCGAAGCAAGTGAGTTAGAAGTGTAATTGGTTAGATTGCCAGTATCAGTTATTATCAATTTAGTCGATGAGTTAAAATTGAATTATTAAAATCAAATTTGAGTTAAAGTTGAATTATTAAAATCAAATTTACCGAAGTATGATTAACCTAAAAAAAACCACCAAGATCAACACTCATGTTATTATTATTATTAGTAAGATGCACCTCATCATCAAATATCAAGCCCATAATAGATGTTTAGAGGCCCTTAAATGTTTGTATTCATAAATCTAACTAATATATTACAGCAAAACCAATTTGTCCACTTCTCCTTCTTCTAGGGTGTCCACCTAATGTTTCATGTCATCCACTTTTCATGCTTATAATTTTCACATATTTAATTAATTCATTTTAATCCTAATGCTAATTAACATTTAAACCAATATATAACACAAGCATTAGTCAAATTTAACATTTAAAGTCTTGAATTCATTTAAAAAAAAATTTCCTGCATTAGTCAAATTTAACATTTAAAGTCTTGAATTCATTTAAAAAAAAATTTTTACTGTGAAATGTTGTTTTTGTATTTGAATGACATTTTATAATACTTGAATGGCGTATGCATACATTATCTGTTTTATAGTACTTTAATAACATTTTATAATTTACAATAGGTTTTTGATTTTTAAAGATATTTAAAGTTTTTTTACTGTCAAATGTTGTTTTTGTATTTGAATGACATTTTATAATACTTCGATGGCGTATGCATACATTATCTGTTTTATAATACTTTAATGACATTTTACAATTTACAATAGATTTTTATTTTATAATACTTTAATGACATTTTAAAATTTACAATAGATTTTTGATTTTTAAAGATATCAGATACAAAGTTACCCGTGAGAGAGGATTAAAATTTGAATTAAAATAATTATGTAATATGCTATAGTTAAAATTTTCCTTTTTTTTAAATAATAATAATGACATTTGCTTTTTTTTTCCACCCGTGTCTAAAACGGGTTGTTATCCTACTAATACATAAAAGTAAAACTAAACATAATAAAGCCATATAACACCACCATATATTAAAACTTTATTCATGAACATACAACCAAATTAACCTACGTTTCTACAACATAACACATCTTATACCACATAAGAGTTCGCTTTCTATCGTCCGTTTGGTTATCTAGGTTCGTGTTTTACATACGTCTTGTAACTAGTAATTTCAGTTGTGGTCCCAGACATCCGCCACACTGCGGTACGGTCCAACGTCCTTGTTCACAAAGAATTCTTCGCCATCCAATACTCTTTCCTGACCTGGGATGTTACTTAGAACATCGAAATCCTGTTCGGGTATCACCCAATGGAAGACGTCCATGTTTTCTTTGATTCTATCAGCGTTCGTCGATTTGGGTATTACACTCGTACCTCGTTGGATAGCCCACCTCACAAGCACCTGTCCAGGACTCTTGTTTATCTTCTTTGCTATCTTCTCCACCATCGGTTCATGGATCAGATCTCGACCATTATCTTGCGATCCCAATGGCGAGTACGCCTATAACATCAACACAACCAAAGAGGTTAACTTTAGCTATATTATTACTATATATGTTAACGTTGATCGGTTAGTTTTGTTACCGTGACATGGATTCCGTGTTTCTGGCATGCTTCTAGCATTTTGTCATTTCGCCACCCCGGATGCATTTCCATCTAAAAATCCAAACAAAATGTGAAATGCGAACGTATGAAACATATAATATAATACGAATTGAAATGAATAAGATTTAAGGTGTTGGTGTTACCTGGCAAACAGATGGCATGGTTTGAGCAAAACTTGTGAGCTTATTGAGCTTCTTTAATGTGAAGTTGCTTATTCCGATGTCTCGAATGAGGTTTTGTGCTACAAGTTTCTCCATTTCTCTCCATACGCCTTCCATGTCGAAATCCAAAACCTCTCCTGCCTTTGGAGGCCTGCTGGCTCCGTCTTTAAGACGGAATGGCCAATGGATCTGTAAATAGAGAGGTTCATATATAGATTATGATAAAAGGATAATAAAGCTAGTTTGGCTAAAGAAAGACGACCGGGCACACTATCCAAACACCACTTGATGTGCGGCGCAACCCGTATAAGGTTGTGTTGCGTATATCAAATGGAAGTATCTGGATCATAATATATTTAACTATTAACTATTTGGCTAAAGAAATACGATCAACATACTATCATACACCACTTGATTTACGATATAGCCCGTATAAGGTTGTGTTGCACATATCAAATGGCCCAAATGATATTCGTGTCATATATTTAAGTTACACTGAAATAATAACTGGACATGGTCCATATGACATATTTGGGTAACACATAAATAACTGACGTGACAATTGAGAAAGCCATATGACACTTATGGCGATTCTTCACCCTATCAGGGAGTACGATGTCATATGGCCCATGTAATGGGACGAACATGTTGGCGTAGATACCTAATGTGGTGTCTTTTTAGCATCACCGGCCAATGATAAAAACGACACAACATTTATCCTAATATTCAAACGAAAGAAGATATATAGAATGATAGGCTAGCATACAAATTTAAGAACAAATATAATAAATCAAAGAGCAATAAATAAATATAGCATATAAAATAAGCTCAACCAACATACTTAAATTAAACCGTATAAGTGATAGCACAGGCACAAGTTTAGAATTCAAGAGTTATCAACTTTAAAGATATCTTACCAGATAAAGATCAAGATAGTCAAGCTTAAGCTCTTGAAGGGTGTTTAAGAGTGCCGGACGAACTCGTTCAGGGGACAGGTCACTGCACCATAACTTGGATGTAACAAAGAGATCCTTCCTTTCTACTCCTGCATCCATGGCTTCCTTAAGCCCTTTCCCTACCTACAATTTAAAAAAAAAAAAAAAAAGAACTAGTTTCACTTTCTCATCATGTATCATCAATTATTGATTTCAAACCATTAGACACTCAGTTCACAAAACAGCGAAAAAACTTTAAAAATTATTGGTCAATATATGGACAATAGTTCCGACTCAAAAAACCATTAAAAAAAAACAATTTGTCATGGTGGCCGTTAAAACAATGTATAGACGACCGTTAAAACAATGTATAGACGACCGTCCTGACTCAAAACACTCAAAAACTTTTTGTCAAAACAATATCCAGATAACCGTCCTCACTCAAAACACTCAAAATTGAAAACTTTTTGTCAAAACAATATCCGGACGACCTTCCTCACTCAAAATACTGAAAACTTTTTGTCAGAAAAACCGTTTGTCCAATATCGGGTCAAACTTTGAAAACCGACTCAAAAATACTCTAAACTTTTGGTCGCAACAATATACTTACTCAAAATACTGAAAACTTTTTGTCAAAACGACCGTGTGTCCAATATCGAGACACGGTCAAACTTATCAGGATGACTACTGAAAAGTTTTTGTTAGAATGACCATTGTCCGATATCCAAACACGGTCGAACTTAAAAAGCCTTATACCAAAACATCCGTCTAACCTCCATCTAGAGAACCATTTAAAGATGGTATAAGCATGTTTGGGATTGAGTTTGAAAAATGCTTATTGACTTACTGTTGTTTTCAAAAGCTCAAAAGCTAATAAGTTAAAATGTCAAAAGCTAATAAGTTAGAATATGTTTGCCAATCACAAAAATCTTTTTTATTTTATTTTTTTTAAAGGGTTAAAAAGCAGTTTTCTTAAAGTCCCAAACCTTGACTTTTCAAAATGGTTTTTTTAAAAAGCCAATAAACATTTTTCGAACTCAATCCCAAACATGCTCTAAGATTAGATGCCCAACGCTGCGTGCACCTACCTCTTCATGAACACCATACTCCCATGCAGTATCAATATGTCTATAACCCGCCTCCACAACAGCCGTAGCAACCGAGTTCGAAGCTTCCGAACCCGACTTCCACGTCCCCAATCCAACGGCCGGGATTCGGTGTCCACTCAACAACACAAACGAGTACTGTTCTTCTTCCTTTGCTCTCAATGTTGATTGAGCCATAATAATATTATTATTATTCGGTACGTTAATATATGCCTCAAAACTTGTTGATCTCTTTGTTTCATATAGTAACAGAAGAGCTTGTGGCTGATGAAATCAATATGAAGGTGTAATCGAACCATGGCTAACACGTAGCTCATAAGTTTCAGTGTGGATTGTGTTCTTGCCACGTTAGGGTTTTTGATCATCATGGATGGTTATTGCTGGCACACACGTGGCTGCTTGTGTAAATCAACATGTACATGTATATTTTATGAATGAATGAACATATGTATCTATAGATTCTGTCAAGGTATACTTCCTACTCATAACAAATTAATATGCAGACAACTTTTTGAGGTAAAAAGTAAAAATATATGGAAAAAGAAGTTAGTTTTAAGGTTTTCTTAGGGCTGGCAAGTATACCGGTTTAAGTCACGATAAAACATGTTAATCAATAAAAGTGTCATATGTGATTTTTTCATTTTCTTAAATAATTGAAATTAGTAGTCTAGACTCAGGGCCGTCTCCGAGGATATAAAGATCCCGGCCGAGCTAAAATAAAAAGGCATGTGAGCCTTACGGAATAACGAAATATATACGCTAATTTTTATAAACGACGATTAATGTTATAACAATAAATATAACAAAAATATAATACGAATGTAATACCTAAATTTTCGAAACCTTAAAACTTAATGATTATAAAGGTTATTAGTAAAAAAATTATTAAAATTAATAGTTATTTTAATATAAACTCAATTTTTTAAAATTGTTTAAATGGTAATTTGAAATAAAGTTAAGGGTGAACTATAATTAAAACAAAACTAAAAGTGGTAAGTATGTAAATAATAGATTTAATTATGAATAAAGTACGTGTGTGGACTATTTTTTCATTACCTGAAACTTGATTGTGTTGTCATCTTCTCCATCAAGACTTTTCGGCAAAATTATCCGGTGAACCTATTTTTCCAGTGACTTTCAAACACCAAATTAACGGCCGATTTGACCAATTGACGATATTGTTTGACTCAAGATCTTTTATATATCAAACATATTTGTGTATAAAAAAGTTTGGGCCCCCAAAACTTACGTGCCACGGCCGGGGTGCGGCCTCGGCTCGCACACCCCCCGGGCCGGCCCCGGCTAGACCCCACTACTTTTCTGGCCGGGGGTGCGTCATTTATAACCTGTTAAATCAGTTAAGATACGAATTGTCAACCCTGTTTTTTTTTTCTTTTATATATATATAGCATACACGTTTGTATTTGAAAAGAAAAAAAGTTTTTAGAAGATTTTAACTATTGTGTTATGAACCCACCTAAGCCCAATCAAATAGCCCGTTCCAGCAGCCCCATCAAATGGTCCAACAAACCCTTGATGCATGACGAATTCGAATTGTTTGTTAGTTGTGAAATAGCCATTCACAACACTGACAGAACATTAATTTATTTGGGAGATGCCAAACTTGCTTTCATTATTAACCTGTGAATCATATAAAAGAACGATATTCGGATTCAGATTATGGATTATTCGGGGAAGTGGATTCAGATTATGGATTATTCGGGGAAGTTTGCGGTACGCGGTCAATTGGCAACAAAATATGGATTTCGACTAGTTCAAATGGCAACCATTTAAAATAACCTTTTTTCTTACGGCCTTAGTGGAACAAGGCTAAGATTAAAAACCTGCATTGGTCCATTTGATGTAAGTTTAATGTAAATTGTAACCTCGGATGGTTCTAGTTACTTGGTAGAATCAGTTCATTTTTTGATATTATCTTTCGTCATTAAAAAAAAGTAAGATTTTGATATTTATTAATTTAATTTATTAATAGTTTTAAAATGGTGTTATGATTAAAGTGGTAAATGTTTTTAACAAAGTCAAAAGTACCAGGAAGATTAAAAAGTTAAAGGTGTATTAAAGTTAGTGTCTATTTTAAGTTTTAACTCTCAAGTTTTATTTTATTCTTTTAGCGGCTGCAAACTTTTATTAAACAAACGAAAAATGATTTAGCAAGCTTTAAACTTATCTCAAGTGTGGTTAAAATTTTAAACGTAGCAACTCAAACCTAGATATAGATGGCCTTTGCTAAAACATTTTGTTTTTATAAAAGTATATATAATGTATTGTGAGGTGTCTTGGGTTAAATAAAATAATAACCACGTTGCAAAACGGAAAAAAAATAATAGGTCTAATATTTTAATGAGACAAAGAAAGTTTAAAAGCTTTAACAACTAGCAAGAAAAAAACAAGAAAGTACAATGGGTTAAATCAATATCAACCCTATATATTATATAATAAAATAAGCTATCATGATTTTGATCGTATTATTGTCAACTCGTCCATCATGTTAAATTGATCGTATTATGTCTTGATTTATGACCAAAACAAATACATTTTGTAATACTCACTTCACATGGACATCAAACAAGTTAGCCTACCCGGGCAAGGGGAGGGGGGTTGAATATTTACCCTTGATCAATAAGGATGCAAATGTCATTGTCACAATTTGTTACGCCGTTACTAACGACTAGAGATCAATAAACGTAATCAATGACATCAGTCTTACTCTCCTCTCCTAAAAGTACCACAAAATAAAAGAGCTTAGCCATGTTCTATCATTCTTTAACACTTTACTCTCGTACTTATTTTACTTAAGAGAAAGCCAATACTGATTTTCACATTATATGGTGGTTACATGAAGAATCACCTACCCATAACGAGGTTGATGGTTGATGTGCTAAAAGTGGTTATTAATTTAGTAACAAAATAAACGCTAATCTAGACACTAAGTAATTATTCTAGACTCTTAACTTAACTAAAACTACTAACCGGCAAGTGAACCGATCGACTCTAGTGCAGCTAAGTAAGTCCGGATATCGAACCCACGGTACTCTTAAATTACGTTTACTAGCTAATTAGATCAACTACAGACACGACTTATTTATTTATTATTTGTTTAAGGGGGGTTTTACTAATAAACTAATATTAAATTAATCACTAAGACTTAAAAGACGACTTAAACCTAGAATCCTTAATGTATCAATTATCAAATAGTTGGAAAATGCTAAGTTATGGAACTGGAATCTTAAATTATTCACTTAAAGAAAATTCAAACAGGACCTCTGACCCTTCTCAAAAAGACACCTACGGATTTCTATTAAGTTCTTAAAAACACCAATTTAATTAGACTCGCTTACGGTCGCTAATTTATTTTATGATAAGTACCTCTATAAGAAATCCTACCTTACAGCGCGGAAATCAAACGTAGTTTAAAGTATTCACTCAACTAGATAAACAAGGCTGAAAATCCAAACCTAGACGGACTCCTTACGGAGAACTAAATCTAGCAATCTTAAACAGCCAAGACTTATCATATAATCTATCACCTTACAGCTATTTATATTAGCAGCACACTTAGGCCTATTTGATTTATTAATATTGTTCCTATGGCTTTATTGCAAATCAACCATAAACTAGTCAAAAACACACAGTAGATGACCTCACAGAATCCTATCATATGACTGACAATCACCAAGGAAACTGTGAAACAATAAAACTCGTCAAACAATCCTAAGCACACATATGCATCGAATAAATAACAAGAAACCTCTTACTTAATCATAAACCATAACAAAAACAAAGTCCAAACTAAAATCCAATATCAACAAAAGTTCATCATAAACCTAGGTAGTCTAGGGGTTTAGCCAACAACCATACTCAAGAACAAACCAAATAAATAAAGTTCATATAATGAGTTCATAATGAAAACAATAAATTCAAACCGAATAATATTACTGTTTGGATAAGTAGGTGTTGAACCATGACGCTCTCTGCTCGAACCAACGGCTTTTTCTTTCTCTCCTTGCAGATGCCATGAAAACATTTTCGTCTCCCCTTAGGGCCGGCTCCTGTTAAAATCTCCTCCTCCCTATCATTCATATAAAAAATATCTCCTTTATATCTTTTTCTTGTCGCCGACACGAAATCTTCTTTTGTATCCTAAATTGGCCGGCCCACTCCAAACAATTTACCCACTACTGCTAATTCCAATCGGTTTAAACCAAGTTCACGTGGGCTTTGTGTTATGTCTTCAAATTATTCCAAGCATGGCACAATTAATGAATATGATTACCCAATCATTGCCATTATTCGTTTTTTTTTTCTTCTTTGACGTCTTCATTATGCAAAACAAATAAAAACAACATTTTTAGCTTTTAATTCATATTAATTCACAAATTAAAGTTCAGATCAACTTAATGTTGTTTAGCCAATATTAAACTTATCACATAAACTTAACAATAATAATAATAAGTGATACGTTTTTTTTACTTTTTTTTTCTTTTCAAATGATATATATGATAGTAAATTTTAATAATAGAATTTAGTAATATATAATATATACTCGTCCTTTCATTCGTCGATCTCAAGTTTAGTAAAAATATTCCCTTTTAACTCATTGTCTCTTGAAATCACTAAACTCACACATGAACCAAATATTAATAATATTCAGTAAAAACATGGCTTAAAAGTACTTAAAATTATAGTGAATATTCATATAATAATATGTATAAACGAGACCACATCAAATATCTCCACACTTAAACCTTTTTTCGTCCCTGAAAAAGCTATTTTGCAATGGAACCATAATCGAAAAATTGATCTTAAAAACATACATATTAATTTAAAGTTAAGATAAACGCAGAAACCGTGATTGCCGATATTGTTGTCCACTTAAACCCAGCCACCAGCCTATGAAGCCCCACGCACATTAAGCAATTAAGTTTAAGTGATATAAGAAACCTATGGGTCTCACACCTTTAGAGTTAAGATCCACCTACCCCATCTCAAGCATAGTAAAGACAATTAAAATTGAGTTGAAGCAAACTGGTTCAACATATCACCGTAAGATAAGAACCACTTAATGGTAAGAAGAAAATACACTTAGATGGAATTAATGGATGATAGGTCAAGTGAGGTCGTACGAGCATACCCTAAATATTATTGGACTTTGTTATATATATGCCTTAAGAAAATATTTATTAACTAAAAACTTCGAGTCCCAATAGTGTATTCTTAGAGTCGTCATCCCCTTGGTAACACGTAAACTCTCAGTCTCGTCTAGTATGTGCACTTTGGCTTCTTTTTCTATTTTTGAGAATGCTTCTTTGGCATTTTTCATTATATATCTTTCTCACTTTTCATTTGATTTCGGACCAACTTCTTGGAATACTTATTTTTTTTCTTTTTTTCATTGTACACTTAGGCATCTTTTACCTATAAATATATAACTAAATTCTAAGCTAGTATAAAATTGGACATGGCGGGCGCCACCACTCTTTATTTACTTTCATAAAACGAAGTGGCGTGCTAATTTTAAAATGCATTCAATTCTCACCAGTTTAGGGTAATCATCTTATAGTAATACTCCCTATGCCTTATTGAATTTCAGTTTCACTATCCTCGTTAGGATGAGAACCCACAATATCTAAGATTAATTAGGTTTATTAAGAATATGCAGTGGGAAACCTTTCAAAACTAGTTGGGCTTACCAACACATCCCTATCTTAGTACGCTTTCTTTTTATATTATCTCATATTATTAGTAGTTTGAAAAACCAATCTCCGATTATACTATCATTTTCCATTTTATTGCAAAAATTTTCTGTTAAATGCTTGGAACATTTTTCAAAAAAAAATTTCTCTTTTTTTTGTGTTAATTTTATTTTTTTTTTCATATTTTTATTTTTACCAAAAAACATAAATTTCTCATCTACGTACTTAAATTTCATATTGTCCTCGATAAAATGGACACAATAGGATATATTTATACTAAGTAGAGTAGTGTTGGTTAAATAATTGGAAATTAGAAGCGAAGCAAAAATATAAAGGAAGAGACAAAGTGATGAGGGGTACAAGTGATAGTGCATGGGGACAAAAGTGCATTGTTGGATTCAGATTTCAGTGT
The DNA here is from genome assembly GCF_021521415.1 of Bidens hawaiensis. Taxonomy (NCBI): domain Eukaryota; kingdom Viridiplantae; phylum Streptophyta; class Magnoliopsida; order Asterales; family Asteraceae; genus Bidens; species Bidens hawaiensis. The sequence continues at coordinate 18,414 of NW_027499659.1, read as the reverse complement.
TGTAAGAAATTCTGGTCTGAAAAAGTAGCGGGAATGGACAAATTTTCAAACTTAGGCCTGGACTTGGTGTTATGATGGGATTTTAAAGGAATGACATATGCCCCACCTCACTAATTATTTCCTATATTAAATTTCTGATTATATTTTATATAAAAATAGGTTATTCCTTTTTTTTTAACAATTGACTAAGTCGAGTCATATTGTGGAGTCTATTGAAAGCACGTAATGATAAAGTTTTCAACGATATTAATCCAGACTCCTCCAGGATCATGAAAGAAATAAAAATTTTATGCTTCTTTGGATAAGTTATAGATCAAAGAGACTAAGAGATTGGGGGTTAATTGGGACAATTAGTGTATTTAGACATAGCAAACATTTAAGTTATTTCTTTTGTTTTTGTTGGCATCTAACGTTTTGCTGGTCCATTTTGTTTAATATACAACCATTCATAAAAAAAAATAAATAAGTTTTGGCACCAGGTATGCCCATTGGTAAACAAAACCTGTTCATTGACAGTCTCACTCCTTACTAGTATGCGTGTATCTATTCACATAGCATCGATCACATTCCAAAACATGTAGCACATCATCAGGTTATTTCAATTTTGGTATAACTAAAAAACAGTTTAAAACGGGTCGGGAACCCATGCGTGCAATTGTAGAAAGAGCAGGTGACATATTCTACCATCAATTCTATGGAAATTCATCGTTTGAAATTTCACTATGGTATAACCCCTGACTTTCGCCTGACATCGTGTCATGAGCGAAATTCAAACCGATGACCCTTTTAAAAGAAAGCCATCAGAGTTCAGCTAAAACACTGCTTCTTTAATTTATATAGTTTATTCAACCTTTTTTTCCCGGGTAAAGAGTTTAAGAACATCATTTAATTTCAAAGTTATTAATATTTATATCAACATACGAGGAATACTCATAAGTTAGATTGTTTGGTAGGGGAGGTGATGATCACAACGTGAAAGATGTGTTTGTCTTTATTGTTTTAAAAAATAAAATCAGCTTTATTTTGCTCCAAATGATTTTATTAATATTTACTAGTAATGATGCAGATTACAATAAGCAAATGAGAATTTATCATCACTTGTCCACTGATTAACATTAAGTAATAAAATATGAAACAATCATGAAAATCACAAACTGCAATGTTTGCTAGTTTTTGTCCATACATGATTTTGTGATTATCTGATAATCCAAACAAAATATAGCATTTCAAATAAAACCGAAAGTGTTTTTTTTTTCTACTTTAGATTTATCTAATCTAATTAAGATAAAGAAACAAATTCCTGTATTGTCAAAATTTTATTATATTGATTTTTTTGCTTTACAAATTCCTTTAATTTAACTAACTTTCTTAGACTATGCGTAGTGGGCAGTAATTTTGGGCAACAGGGCGATGAATAGGGGGAAACAAGAACATATCACCTGGTGAAGAATGAATATAATAATAAAGTAATAAATTGACCGTTGGAAGCCATCCACATGTGAAAATCGCCCATACAAAACCTTTACACCCTTAAAATGAAAATCGTCAATTTGCTAAAGTGACGCCACGTTTCGAAAATCACTCTCATTTTGTAGTTTTCCGCTACACATAGTCTTATTAGAAGCATTTTTAACATTCGCCTGACAGTAATATACTTGCGATAAACCACTTATAATGGCTAACGTTTACAATAAACTACACGTTAATTTGGAGACAAAAAAATATTGTTTAAAGCTGAAAATATTTACAACAAACTTTATTTAATATTATAATTTATTAAAGGTAGTCAATTATTTTGTGTAACAGCATCTCTAACGGGTGGTCCTTTTCTTTTCTTTTTGTTTCCTTCTTTTAATCTATTTTTGTTGTAGATCGTGATCGACAAATAGTTTTGTTTCAGAAGTAAAATGAAGGTAGTGGGGAAATGTGTGAAAACTATGATGTCGAACCCTTTTACTTTGGTTTTAATTTTTGTATGAACTCATGTTTCATTAATATTTATTTTTAAATCAAATAACTAAGTTTATAATAAATCGGTTTATTATAGTAATGAATTTAATTGAATAATTTATGATGTTAACAAATAGCTAGTTTATTAGAGTAAGATTATTCTATAAAGATAGACAAAAATAAGAAGTATGAAAAGGATTTGTAAAAAAAATACCCCTATAAAAAATAACAAAAAATTAATAAAAAAACATAACTCAAAATTTAATGAAGAAATGAAAAATGTAAAAACACAAAAATGCTTCCACCGTCTTCCTCGTTCACAAAAAAATAATAATTGAAAACGACACAATGTTAAAAAAAAAGTCACTGTGTATTTTTATTTCTCATTATGTTATTTTTGTTTATTTTCGTCATTGATTGTGTCTTTTTTCCTTGACATTGTGTTTTTTTTCTTGATATTATGTTATATTGCTCAACATTGTGTTATCTTTTGTTTGGTATTGTGTTATACTTTGCTACATATTGTGTCTTTTTTGTTTATCATTGTGTTGTTTGTTCATTTTCGGCAGTGTGTCTTTTTTTTGGGGATTGTGTCTTTTCGACGTTTTTCTTTTTTCTTTTTTTTTTGGAACAGGGAATTATGGGGAAACATTTTGGTTTTCTAAATTTTAAGCTTTTTATTTATATTTTAAATTATGACTTTTTTATTATTTTTTTTATACATTTTTAGGGGTTTTATAAGCTACAAATCCTTCTCCCGCATATCATTTTTGTCCCTCTTTACACTTTAACTTTTCCTAGCTTGTTATAGTAAATGTTATGATTATGATAAAAAAAAAGGGTGTAGATGTTAGTGATTATCCACAAATATAAAATACTTGTTAATGATGATTTACCATGGAGGAGATAAAAATTAAAAAATGTTGTTTGGTATTTACAGAAATGATAAGTTTTTCAAGGCCTTTTCTTGTGAATTTGTTAAACATTATTGGGACTCTTTCTTTGGATTTTAGGAATATTTGAATGAATTCTACTCCATGGGTATGATCAATAAAGGTGTTAACTCTTCTTTTTATCACTTTTATCCCGAAAGTCTCCTACCCGACTTTTTTTGATGATTATCATCGATGGATAGTGTTTGGGCTCCCTTGTTAGTGATGTGCAAATCTTAGCTCTTAAAGATCAAGGCGACATGGGTATAAGGAGCGTTATAGCGGCTATTGCAATTTAAATTTTTATTCGAGGTCACTTTGGTTAAGGTTTACAATTAAATACTAGTGATGTGGAAAAACATGTGTTATGGGGCGCCAAGGAGGGCGCGACTTCAACCACATTAGCAAACATGGGTGCGAAGTCCATCACACCTCAATTGTGAGAGGCGCTACCCATTAGAGCGTCCACCCGTCATGCGCACAGGGAAAAGTTTCTGATTTTTTTATAATTATTAATTAATTATTAAACCAATTATTTATATTCACCTTACCCACAAACACATTTCATCCACTATACTGTTGTTTGTTCTCGATGACGCCGGGCGACGTTATACCAATCCACTCGGAAGCCATCGCCAGGTCACCATAGTGCCTCCTACCTTTCCCTTTCTGCTGCCATCTCAGTGACGTCTTATTCTTAAACGTCGGAAAATGCCTTGCCGGCGCAGTGGATAACGCTAGAGCTCTGCGAAAGCAACTCCACGTCAGCTAGCCATGTCCCCATGGAGCCTAAGACCTTATTCTTAGCAACGAACAGCCTAATTCAACAACTTGGTGTGAAATGTGAGAGCCCCAATTTTGCAACCATGTCGCTTAAGTGTCGCAATTTGCCTTTTTCACATTTTGAAATTCACACTTCCCGTAACACAACATTATAATTTCTAGGGTTGTAAAGTGAATTGGTATCTTAAACACTGAATGCAAAACTGATTTAAGAACCAAATAAATATATTTTGTGTATGTATTTAGTAATTTGTAATGTAGGTGGTCTTATTATATTTAGTAGCCCTCTCTTGATTCATACCAAAATAAGGTTATAATTCTTTTGAGTTCACTTAAATGCACCTTACTTTACACCCTCATAATCCACATGTGTATCATCTCTTCTTTTTGTCTCCGTCTAGTTAAATTCCCATATGCTATGTGTTATGAGAGGTGTGAAATATGATATATGAGTTTACGACGCAAACAACATGATGAGGATTTCATATTAAAAAAACTTTGTATGATGTGATGAAATATGAAAATATGAATGTAGGATGATGTGTAGAAATCTTATTGGTTTATATATAATTAATATTTTTAAAAAATAAATAATAAACTAAATGATCCTTCAAGTGCATTATAACACTTGCGCTCCCTCCTTGTGCCATTTCACGTCAACACAGTGACGATGTTCATCACCCCAACAAGCCATTGTATAGGGTGGTAATAGGACCGGTTTGGGATTGAGCGATTTCAGATATGCACGGTAGTTTTCTAAAAAAAACTTGTTGAGTATCTAATAAGTTTTTAACAAATATAACTAATTAGTTACTTGGGGTAAGTATTAATCAATTACAAAATAATTATTACTTTAAAATGTTTTAAATGACTATTCAATTATTAAAAACAATTAAATAAAAAAGAAAAACAACGTCGATTTATTTGGGTATATAATTGGGTAAATGAGCTATGCTATTGGGTAATTGTGCATATTACAAATCTTATCATGTCCTAAACCCGTATATAATGAGACGGGTATTATCCGTCCAAATGTTTCAAGTTTCTTTGCCATCTATATCAGTGTGACTCTTTCACGTACACATTTATATTTTCTCTCACACATACCATTATTCTTTCTTTTGTTCTAGGACATTTGTTAGCTTTATCATAGTTATCCTATATGGCTTGCATTATTTAAACACATTAGTGATATTGGAATTAAAAGATCAATAACGTTGGAATTCAATTTTGTTATGGACTTATGGTATGTTACATTCACCCGTTTCTATTTTCTCCTTAGAGATGCATATCCCAACATTCAAATTTTTTTCACGACCTAAATAACACAATCTCTCTAGTCTTTAAAATAATTTACAAACACTTTCACTCTCCATACTCACAAAAAAGATATTTAAAAGCTAAGTAACTAAATAAACAACTTCAAAAACAAAAATAAAAAGTTTTTAAGATATTTATCAAATGATTGTAAAGATTTGTTTGAAGTTTGAACCTATACATATTAGCGGGACCCACTTAACATAAAAAAAATAGGCTCCGGTTATCCGCACACCCTTTGATTTATCCACATACCCTTTTAAGTGGGGTTCCATACGATCGTATGTGGGGTGTGTGAGTTTTGAAAGGGTGTTCGAATAACATATCCCAAAAAATAACTCATGCTACAAATAAAAAAAGCCATAGGATCTTCACGCACTAGCAAAGATGTTCACCATGTGTAAGGCTATACGGGGCTGTATACGACATGAGTTGTTGAAGACATATACGACTTGCACAAAACTACACGGACCATATATGATGGAAAAAAAATTGTTTTTTGTCTCATCTTGTATAATCAGTCATGTGTGACCTATACAGCCCGTATAATCATATACCAGTCGTATATACCTACACCTCATGAGATCTCTAATACCGGTCGCTATGGGCGCTGGGGGGCGCCTTCGGACAGGTACACCGTCGAGGGGCGCTCTCGAAGGGAGCGGCCTAACCAAGACTGGCGTCGTAGCGGAGGTTTTTGTGGGCCCTCTCTCTCCCTCATTGAAGAGGTAGGTCCCAGCAGAGACCAGTTGGTCCCGCAAGACTCACCTGGAGCAGGGACGTCTGCGCAAAGGCCATCTGCTCCCGCAGGACCCACCATGCTCATAGGATCTTACGCGCAGTACACAAGCTGAACACGCAGGGAAAGCCTCCCAATGGTGAAGTACCCCGCCTGTTCCCGCAGTTGCGGATACAAGCCATCAGGAAAGGCTACCCGCAGACAGCAGGGCTACACGCACAAGACATTAGCTACTTCAGTAGTCACATGAAGAGATGAGCAAGGCGGGAACAATCCCGCCTAAATGAGCCAGTCTGATTCTGAAAGATCTCTTGTACCATACCTACAGAAGTATGGATAGGACAGACGATCTGACCAGAACAGCCCATGAGCCAATCACAGGGTGACAGCTCATCGACAACAGGACGAGGAGGAGCACCCTCTAGTACTGTTTGTCACTATTAGCCGCTGCCTACTCACCAACCCTTACTGAGGAGCATGCGCGGCCTACAGTTAGTGGAATAGTGTTACTGTTGGCCGTAACCTATTCACCAACCAGCATGGCCTGCGTACAATCCACAGTAAGTAGGACGTGCATAATCTACAGTTGGTGGAATAGTGCAGCCGACTTTGTTACTGTTGGCCGTAACCTACCCACCAACCAGTATGGCCTGTAGTCCACTGTTGGTTGAACAGGAATACTATTCAGCCGGCTGTATCTTCTAGAAAACCTACATTCGGCTATAAATACTCCAACATCTTGGAATGGTAAGATCATCTGCTATCCAGTTATCTAGCAATCTCTTAATATACACTTATATTCAGAGCAACCTAGTCTGATTCTCACGCCGGAGGGTGGTCACAAGGAGGAACCCCCCCTTCTCAGTGACGAGCTTACGGTGTTTGTTTTGCAGGTCTCCTGAAGAACAGCCTTCTCAGCTAGACCTCATTCGTGGGAAACATTACTTAACCCCCAGATTATCTATAATCTGTACCGGGTCACTTAGTGTTTCTTCACTCATACACACATATAAATATATATGTATGTATATATAATAGGGGCGTCAAAAGGGTTTTAAACCACAACGTGACACTATTAAAAAAAAGTTTAAAAGCCCCGTTTATTAAGTGACGATGTTAGCTTTAAATCCTCTACCATCGTAAAAAGCCTAATAAAAAAAAAATTTCACCGCAAACATTAATCATGTCACCTCAATTATACATACATACAGTGAGCTCTAAGCCCTTTAGTCCACCCATCACATTCATAGACCTGTCTCTTTCTTTTTCCCTTTATTCACGCCACCCCAAACCACCTTCTTCCTCTTTAAAACCCCTCAAATCTTCAACATCTCCATCTGGGTATCGCTCAAGATTCAAAATCATCATCTGGGTATCCTTCAAACCTTCAAAAGATTCAAAACCACCATCTGGGTATCCTTCAAATCTTCAAAAACATTCATAAAAATGGAACCTTTAATCAACTCCGCCACCACACCCCGCCGTACGCCGTCGTTCAAGGAAGACACCTACCACCTCCACAACCTTAAACCCTCCGAAAAGAAAGCCCTTCAGGAGCTCAAAGACAAGCTCACTGCCACGTCGGACGCCACGGACGCGTCCATGTGGGGCATCCCATTGTTTCCCACATCCGAAAAGGCTGACGTCATCCTGTTGAAGTTTCTCAGAGCAAGAGACTTTCGAGTCCAAGATTCTCTCAACATGTTGGTGAAGTGTCTGACGTGGCGGAAGGAGTTCGGAGCTGACAACATTGTGGACGAGGATCTTGGGTTTAAGGAACTTGAAGATGTCGTGGCTTACATGAATGGGTATAGTTAAAACTCACTCTTAAGTGTGTATAGGATGTTCATAATTGGGTGGAATTCGGTCGGTATGGTTTTGGTTCGTTATGCTTACTTCATATAATTGAATAAAAAAATGTGGGTTGTTTTTATAAATTAATGTAACTTAGAGGGTTATAATATTAAGAAAGAGATATTAAGAAGTCGGTATCGGTTCGGCTCGTTACTTTTGATCGTACAATTGAATAAAAAAATGTGGGTTGTTTGTATAAATTAATGTAACTTGAGGGTCATAATATCAAAAGGTTATAAAGTTATCGTGTAGCTAAATAAAAGTTGTGGGGTGTTATTTTCAAATATAAAATTGGAGTGTGGGGTCCATTGTATAGATTTTTTTTTAAAACGGTGACTTTCCTTTGTTTAATGTTTAAATGCGTTTTTCATGACGACATTCCCAATATTTTGAGAGCTTTTTGCCATATTTTGATCAGACTATGTTTTCTTAAACAGAACACGCTGACTTCAGAGTTTTCATTGTGATGAAACTTGTGAATGCAAAATGTAAATATTTGGTTCACGGTTTTTAAAACTAAAATTTAAAATTAGAATTTGTTTTATTCTTTGCTCACATTTTGCATGATGCTACATTTATCAAATTTCTAATTACATTGTGTCTAATAGGTACGATAAAGAAGGTCATCCGGTGTGTTACAATGCCTATGGTGTGTTTAAGGATAAAGAAATGTACGAGAAAATATTTGGAGATAACGAGAAATTAAAAAAGTTTTTAAAATGGAGAGTGCAAGTTCTTGAGAGAGGGATTAAAATGTTGCATTTTAAACCCGGTGGGATTAATTCAATCATTCAAGTTACCGATCTTAAAGATATGCCTAAAAGAGAGCTTAGAGTTGCCTCTAATCATATTTTGTCTCTGTTTCAAGATAATTACCCGGAAATGGTTGCTCGCAAGGTACTATTTTTTCTTTTTATAAATATTTATAAAAAAACGTGCTTCAATGGTAAAATTTGGAAAAAAAAATGTTTTTGTGCATTATAGAGTTGTACGGTACAAGTTACAATTCCATGATGTGTAGATTATGGGTTCAGTTACTTTGTTGCAAGATGGACTTGAATTGTGGAATTATAACTTGTACGGTACAAGTCATTGAGCGTACTAATTATTGAAAACTTAAAAAAAGTGTTTTTATATTATTTTGTTCCATGACTTAGTTAGAAAATGTAACCCCACTAGCAAAGTACTATAAATATATATTACAATAAGCAAAGTTAGGTGTGAAAATGTTGGTGCTATGATACGGTACAAGACAATGCTGCACGTTAAAATTGTGTGAAAACAATTTTGTGCATTGGGGAGTTGTACGGTACAACTTATTGAGGCGTGTGCTCGTGTTGAATTCGCTTTTAATTTTTCTCTTCCGAGACATTTAGTCAGAATTATAAATATAGTTTGCTGGTGCATTGGTGGGTGGTACGGTACAACCAATGATGCACATTGTAGTAACGTTAAAAAAATGTTTGTGCATTCGTGGGTTGTATGGTAAAATCCAATTGGTTGGTTTATTATTATTATTATTATTATTATTATTATTATTTATTTTTTCACTTTAAATCCAATTGCAAAATTTAACTCCATAAAGATTTTTGCATTGGCGGGTTTGTACAACCAAAATAATTATAGAGAACTATCGAAAGCCGAATAATATTTGTATTTAACATGTTAATGATTTAATTAAACAGCAGGCAGGGGGTTACGTAACCGTCTTCTGCAAAACCTTCCAAGCAAAACGTACACTTGTATTATACGGTTCTCTTATAGTTTAAAAACATTCTTAAAATTCTTCTTATTTGAATGTGCATCATGATTTGCACCGTACAACTTTTCGATGCATAACTTGGTGTGCGTACGTTTTAATAGATTTGAAATTTGAAGAGGTAGGTCCCAGCAGAGCCCAGTTGGACCCGCAAGACTCACCTTGAAGAGGGACGTCTGCGCAAAGACCAACTGGTTCCGCAGGACCCACCATGCTCAGAGAGATGAAGACCTTACGCGAAGTACGCCAGCTGTTCCCGCAGGAAAAGCCTCCCAATGGTGAAGTACCCCGCCTGTTCCCGCAGCTGCGGATAAAGCCATCAGGGAAGGCTACCCGCACTAATAGCAAGGCTACACGCACAAGGCACTAACTCTCAATAATTCAGTAGTCATCTGAAGAAGGAATGAGCAAGGCGGGAATACTCCCGCCCAAATGAGCCAGTCCGTACGCTTCTGGAGGATCTTTTGTACTATACCTGTCAAGGTATGGACAACATAGACAAGATCTGACCAAAGCAGCCCATGAACCAATCACAGGGTGACAGCTCACTAACAACAGTACGACGAGGAGCACGCTCTAGTATTTAATGTCACTATCAGCCGCTGCCTACTCACCAACCCTTGTCGTGGCACGTACATAGCCTGCAGTTGGTGGAAAAGGAATAGTACACAGCCGGCCATGTCACTATCAGCCGCTGCCTACCTACCAACCACCAGCATGGCACGTGCGTAGCCCACAGTTGGTAGAAAAGGAATATTATACAGCTGGCTGTACCTGCTCGGAAACCTACCTTCGGCTATAAATACTCCAACACCTTTGAACGGTATGATTATCTGGTATTATCACATATCATCTTATATCATCACATATCTTCTCTAGCTATTCCTCTTAATATACACTTATATTCAGAGCAATCTAGTCTGATTCTCACGCCGGAGGGTGGTCACAAGGAGGTACCCCCCCTTCTCAGTGACGAGCTCACGGTGTCTGTTTTGCAGGTCATCAGAAGAATAACCATCTTTGCCGGACCTAACCCTCGTGGGAAACATCTACTTGACCCTAAGACTATCCGTAATCCGCCGGGGTCACTTAGTGTTTCTTCAAAATTTGAAACGAAACCATGCAATGATTGGAATTTTGTAGCTGTCTGTTGAAATTTTAAAACAATACAAACCTTTGCATTGTGGTCGTGTACAGTACAAGCAAATAATGCACATTGGAGCCTTGTTACTGTACAAACGAATCTTTGAACAATTCAGAACCGGATAATATGATAAGTTGGATTAATTTGAAAAGTGTAACACAGTGCATCAGTGTCTTGTACCCATCAATTTTCCTAATAAAAAACAAAAGTTGACCCAGAAGGCTTTCTGTGTGGTCACTAGCCAGTTGTTTTACATGCATTGATACTTGTACCTTGGTATGAACTTTGGTTTATACATAATATAATATTGTAGTTTTGGGTCAGATAAAAATTAATTTAACGCACCACTTGGGCTGCGTGACGCGCCCACTCGACGCAGTCCACAGCCGTTCGAAGGGTTGTTCCCCGGCGGATGTTCCACCGTGGAACATACACCTCATTTGAATCCGAAACTGCAAAAACAAAAAGTGGTTAGGAAAAAATGATAAAAAAAAAGATAATAAGCTAAAATAACCCTACGCACCTGTAGGGTCGACAACAGGCCGGTAGCCGCCAAACCCATCACCCGAACCTAAGGGATATCCATCCAAGAGGTCAGGCAGATGGGAAGGAGGCAGAGATTGGCTAGAAGCCCCAACCCTGAACATACCTGATGAACCGGCCGGGGACGAGGTAGTCGCCGGTGCAGGAGGCACGGTTGATGCCGCCGCGGTAGAGACCTTCGGAGGTGAACTCACTGGAGGTGAACTCACTGGAGGTGAACTCACAACCGAGGCCGTCGCTGAGGAGCCTGCAGAAAAAATCACCGCCGGCTCAGTGAAGGATGCAGTAAAGATGGCACTGACAGCCGGCGGAGATGACGTCACAAATGGAACAGTTGCCTCAACGGGATGAGCAACTGAACCAACACTGCAAACAGGCGCAGCCGCCTGGGTCATCGCCTCGGGTAGATTGACCAAACTTACCGTCATGGGTCCAGAGATGCTCATTCCCGCTCCACTCTGGAATGCGGTTGCATCCACGCCTGCATGAAGACAAAATATTAAAAACAATGGCGGAAAGAATTGCGGGTAAGATTAATTTATACTTGTTTTCTTAAGCTTGAAGGTTCTGACAGGCGGGGACGAACCCGATGGAACCGGCCTCTTCACGCCCGTCACCGTCGTCGTACTGGGCTGCCCGGAGGTGACAGTTGTCTCAACCTCCGGAACAATGGTCTCACCATCACCAGGGTTCCCCACTGCCTCCTCGCTTTCGGTCTCTGAGTCGGACAGATTTCCCTGATCGGCGGTGGAGGCGACCTTCGCCTTGCCCTTCAAACCGGCAGCTTTCTTTTTCCTCAAGAAGAAAGGCCCATCTGCGGATCCCTCATCAGAAGATGATAAAATTAGGGAAACTCCAGCAGAGGTTTGAGCATGAAGAGGGCGAGGGTTAAATAATCCCTTACCTGGCCGCGTGGCGCTCAAAATCTCGTGGCCCGGCGGGTAGACCTCCACGAACCTATCCGCCGTTTGCTCCAGGATGGGCAACTCGTTCTCATCAAGAGCACGAGTACCCAGCCGAGCGGGACCACCGCTCTCACGCGGTCTCTGAAAATAAACAGAAAAACAGTTAGAAGAAAAACCCTAAATCAGTAAAAAGAGATGGAGCATACCGTAGGGAATAGAATTCGAACCGTATTCAAGGATGATAGGTACTTGCGGCGTCCCAGAACCGGCATCCTTCCATACCCTGCTCATCCCGAGCATCACCATCCCAGACTCCGCAAAGCGGTAAACCGGAGTCTGGATCCGGGAGATCTTGGTAAACCATTCAGTCTCCTGTTAGTTGGAGGCGTGAAGGTTGGGGAGTGCTCTCCCGTTCTTGAACGTCATCGCTATGGGGACGACGCGGGCAGAGATATAGAAGAACTCCTGCTTCCAAGACCGAAGACTGCGCTCGGTAGCACAGATCTTCAAACCCTTGATCCGAGTGATCAAGGTGTACCAGCCCTGGATGCACCTCCAGGAATAGGTCATCAGGCGGTCGACGCGGGGCTCAACGCCCAGAATGTGGCACACCCATTCAAAGTGGCGAACCTTTGCGATCGCCATCGGGTGCACCTCCGTTAAGTGTACACCGTGTTTCTCCAAAACACGGTACACAAACTTCGTCAATGGGAACCTGAGATTCCCATAGATGAAGAATGCAGCATACACCCCTATCTTGCCCTTGGGGGCATCGTACACCGTCTGGTGAGGCTCAGGAAACTCAGGCTCGAAAGGCTCGAGCATGAACTTCTTGATGATGTACTGATAAAGGTCGACGGAAAGAGCACACTAGCACTCGCCAGCAGTACTCTTATCGTCCATGTCAGACGCGGACATCGGGTTCTCAGGGTATACGTCGGACTCTTCGGCAGTAACCTCAGGATCATGAGTAGAAGACATGTTGAGGATGGAAAGAAGAACGATTTCAGGAGAATGCTCGACAAAAGTTAGAGTATTTGCCGGAAATCGCTTAGAAGAAGAAGTGAAAGTGAGTTGAGATGCATCCTCTTCCCCCTTTATATACTCATCGCAATGAATGCGATGAATTTAATGCGGGGGAGAGGGAAAAGCGCAGGCGCAATGAGACGATGACACATGGAAAGCAAGCTGGCAACAGCTGTCGACAGCCCACGCGCCGTAAAATTCGCGCCCACGCGCCCGAAAATTCGCGCCCACGCGCCTGAAAAAGCGTCTGGAATGACCATATACTGTCACGTCGCCATAACTTCTTTCACTTCCTGAAACTGTCAGAAGAAACCGTCAGACGACGCTAACGCCCCTTCAACCGTTTGGACTGTTCTTATCCTTTCACCAACTCTTCGAATTTCAAAAAGATTCAGAAAGATTCAAAGATTCAAAAATGAGGGAATATACCCCCTCACCTTGGCAACCAAGAAAACGTAAGACAAGTGCGGGTACAGTGTCAAGGCGAAACCCTTCACATACTTAGCACCTGCAAGGAATTGAAGCCAGGAATACCTTGGTAACCAAGAAACCGTAAGACAAGTGCGGGTACAGTGTCAAGGCGAAACCCTTCACATACCTAGCACCTGCAGGGAATTGAAGCCAGGAATACCTTGGAAGTCAAGTAACTATAAGACGAGTGCGGGTACAGTGTCAAGGCGAAACCCTTTACATACTTAGCACTTGTAGGGAATTAAAACCAAGAAGGATATTCTGGGCCATGCTTGTGGAAAGGGAAATAACATCCCCGCATAGCGGGAACGTTGAGAACTAGATTGTTTGAAGCTCCAAGATGGAATTGGTTGTTTAACATAATTGATCACTATGTCTAAAACTACCAAAACCTCGTGGAGAATCTACACAAGTGAAACTCAACAGTCCTGACTTTGGAGGAGGTTACATACCTACCCGCATCATACCCAAAGATCAAGCAGAAAAGTCGGGAATTTCTGCACGTGACATTAGGAAACCCGCGGGAAGAATCCCCACGGAGAACCTTAAAACTAAAAACCCTTTTCAAAACCCCTTGCTTAAGTCCAAAAGTTCACCTCACTTATTAACAATTCATGAGAACATTGGACTGGGGGGACTTGAAGAGGTAGGTCCCAGTAGAGCCCAGTTGGACCCGCAAGACTCACCTTGAAGAGGGACGTCTGCGCAAAGACCAACTGGTTCCGCAGGACCCACCATGCTCAGAGAGATGAAGACCTTACGCGCAGTACGCCAGCTGTTCCCGCAGGAAAAGCCTCCCAATGGTGAAGTACCCCGCCTGTTCCCGCAGCTGCGGATAAAGCCATCAGGGAAGGCTACCCGCACTAATAGCAAGGCTACACGCACAAGGCACTAACTCTCAATAATTCAGTAGTCATCTGAAGAAGGAATGAGCAAGGCGGGAATACTCCCGCCCAAATGAGCCAGTCCGTACGCTTCTGGAGGATCTTTTGTACTATACCTGTCAAGGTATGGACAAAATAGACAAGATCTGACCAAAGCAGCCCATGAACCAATCACAGGGTGACAGCTCACTAACAACAGTACGACGAGGAGCACGCTCTAGTATTTAATGTCACTATCAGCCGCTGCCTACTCACCAACCCTTGTCGTGGCACGTACATAGCCTGCAGTTGGTGGAAAAGGAATAGTACACAGCCGGCCATGTCACTATCAGCCGCTGCCTACCTACCAACCACCAGCATGGCACGTGCGTAGCCCACAGTTGGTAGAAAAGGAATATTATACAGCTGGCTGTATCTGCTTGGAAACCTACCTTCGGTTATAAATACTCCAACACCTTTGAACGGTATGATCATCTGGTATTATCACATATCATCTTATATCATCACATATCTTCTCTAGCTATTCCTCTTAATATACACTTATATTCAGAGCAATCTAGTCTGATTCTCACGCCGGAGGGTGGTCACAAGGAGGTACCCCCCCTTCTCAGTGACGAGCTCACGGTGTCTGTTTTGCAGGTCATCAGAAGAATAACCATCTTTGCCGGACCTAACCCTCGTGGGAAACATCTACTTGACCCTAAGATTATCCGTAATCGGCCGGGGTCACTTAGTGTTTCTTCAAAATTTGAAACGAAACCATGCAATGATTGGAATTTTGTAGCTGTCTGTTGAAATTTTAAAACAATACAAACCTTTGCATTGTGGTCGTGTACAGTACAAGCAAATAATGCACATTGGAGCCTTGTTACTGTACAAACGAATCTTTGAACAATTCAGAACCGGATAATATGATAAGTTGGATTAATTTGAAAAGTGTAACACAGTGCATCAGTGTCTTGTACCCATCAATTTTCCTAATAAAAAACAAAAGTTGACCCAGAAGGCTTTCTGTGTGGTCACTAGCCAGTTGTTTTACATGCATTGATACTTGTACCTTGGTATGAACTTTGGTTTATACATAATATAATATTGTAGTTTTGGGTCAGATAAAAATTAATTTAACGTGTTAACTGTGTGAATTAAGTGGTATAATTATACATACAAAATAAATTACGCTATTTTATTCGCACAATTAGCACTTTAATTTAATTTGTATTTAATTTGTACGTTAGCGTTCTCCATAATATTATATTTTATTATTATATGTTTGTGTGCATAATATAATCAACTTTGGTGTGTAGATCTTCATCAATGTCCCATGGTACTTCAGCATGTTGTATTCTATGTTTAGTCCATTTTTAACTCAAAGAACCAAAAGCAAGTTTGTGCTTTCTAAGGAAGGAAATGCTGCTGAAACTCTTTACAAGTGAGTAATTTTTTTTACAAAATTGTACAAGTCTTATTGCACAGGGTACAACACATGAATTTGGTAAAGTATGGTTGTGTTTTGGTGCAAATTGAATTATTGTACTCACATGTTTTGTTTACATATTGAAAGTGTACTATAGGCAATGACTGTTGTACTCTCATAAATTTAGGTACATTAGTCCAGAGGATGTACCCGTACAATACGGCGGACTGAGTCGACCCAGCGATTTGAACACCGGTTCACCCAAACCCGCCTCCGAGTTCACGGTCAAAGGTGGAGAAAAAGTCAACATTCAAATCGAGGGCATTGAGGTAAATCAAACCGAATTTATTTGCACGTTATATTGACTTGTACATTACGCACTTAATGCAAAATATGTAACATTGTTCATGTTATGTAGGCGGGTGCAACGATAACTTGGGATATTGTGGTCGGAGGTTGGGATTTGGAATATAGCGCCGAGTACGTCCCGAACGCGAACGGAAGCTACACGATTGCGGTGGAGAAGCAGAGGAAGATGGGCCCCATAGAAGAAGCGGTGCATAACTCTTATATGACAAAAGAAGCGGGAAAGCTAGTGTTGTCGGTTGATAACTCGGCTTCTAGGAAACGAAAAGTGGCGTCGTATCGATACCTAGTAAGGAAATCTTCGGTTGTGATGTGAGTTTGTTTTGAGATATGATGTTATGGTCTAATTTTAGTAGTTTTGGTTTGACAAGGTTGTAATATGAAGTTATGTCTCTTTGTAATATGTGACTTGTAAGTTTAACAAAAAAATGGTTGTATTACATTCCCTCTTTAGAATAAGAATAGGTTAACCAGTCATGCAATATATTTTAAATTCTTTTTTTATTGAACAAAATGATCCAATTACAATAGAGAAGTGGGTAAGCAGTAACAAGTTGTGACGCCTCCTCTTATGCAATATGAACATAAGTTATGTTTGTTCACAATTTTTTTTTGGTTCCGTATTTTTAAGAAATTTTTGAGGTCTATAGAACTTGTAACGTTTTTTTGAGCGGCGATTTGACTTTGCGGTATATCATTAGGCTTAGTGGCTTACCAATCACCAATACTTGTATCCGAGCCTTGTGAAAGAACTTTTAACTGTTCTGTAAACATGTAACAATTTTCTTTTCTTTTTGTTAATGGCGTTTTGACTTATTGGTAAGCCATTAAGGTCTATCAATACCGAGCCTTTGAGACGGAGTTTATTATTAGTTTGATGCTACAGAGATTTTAAACCACCGGACCCGAAGTGTGATGGCATAGAACATGTAATGCTATGATTGTAGGGGTGAGTACCCCGTGAAGGTAATGTCACATGCATGTATGATGGCATATGATGATGTTCACATGCTCCCAATGAGGCCATGCTTTCACTTTAAAGCACACTTCTACTGGTACTATATGTTATTATTATTATTATTACTACTCCCCATGTAACAAAAGAATAGAATCATTTTTACTTTTGGTTGTGAATTCAGCAATTACCCTTTTGAGCTATGTAGTTATTATGTCACATGGAACTTTCATGAGGTACTTGACATCATGAAGGCTTTAAGACCACGTTATGTCAACTTATGAAACAATTGTAGGATTGCAAGAATTAATCTTCTTTTTTTAACACACATATATATTTTTATTTTTTAAATATATGGTGATCGATGATATATTTTCAAACGATAACACCTATAATAAAAATTAACTAAGATATTAAAATAAGTGGCATTGAAGACGTCAAGACGGTATCATGTTCTTAGCCTGGTCTAGCTGGTTCCTAAATTCAAAAGTGCTCGATTTTCAGGTGTAAATAAAAACTAACTTTTTTTATAAAGAGCATCTGCTTCCAATTCTTTATGTTCGTCCTTGCATTTATGTTTGTGCTTTTAATTGGATGATTCACCATTATAATAGGCTTAATCTATAATTCAATATGATTTCCTCAGCCCATCGTATGGTTAGGCTTTCGAGTGTCGATTAACTACTATGCCTCACCAACTTGAATAACTCGTATTGATATACTAAGTGTGAAAGAAATTTTTGGTCCACCGTTACTCTTGATATCCATTCACTTAACATTTGTTTGGTCGTATTTTTGTTTGTATGTCACAACGGATTCAATGTGGCAATCGAGTTGTGGTGTGTGCGATCGCCCTTGTTAAAAAAATTAAATGTATGTATCCTCAACATCCACGATCAAAGTATCAAATCCGTCATCAGATAACACGATCTCATCAATATAACAATCACATTCTTATCAGAAACATGTTGCTGAAGACATTAATTGAAGTGGGGCTGTGAGCTACACCCATGACGAGTATGTTGTTTGTCTCTAAGGCTAGCTTCCAACTCAAACAATAACTCGCTGACAACTTCACCAATCGGTCACCATTTTGCGGACCCAAGAGATTAAAAACTTTGTGCTCATGACAATATGACAAGTCAGATTTCCTTGCAACAATCCTAGTCTTACATATAAAAAAAAGTATATGCTAGTAACATATAATAACACATAAACATTATACAGCATAGTTTTATAATTAAGAAAGGAAGCATATGACCTGTTTTACATATATTTCTATTAGAAATTAGAAATATTATATTAGGAAGTTAACACATGTGAACCCATGTGGTTGCTAACCAAATACATGTATTGACATGCTCATAATATT